>NC_142522.1:8256675-8374175 GCF_964205215.1 Stylophora pistillata | reverse complement strand
TACTTGCTACTAGCTCCTTTACTGGCTAGTACGTAAGTGCATGAGATATTTCACCAACTGACAGCAAGTTTTATTGATTCCCAATCATATTTGTCACTGACAAATTTAAAAAGTACACAGACGACATCGCACTAGCCAGGGGATACGTATATCACTGAGATCTCTAGCTCGTTCAGTGATATGTGTATCCTCAACATATCTCGGGGTTAAGCATATTACGGAAATCGTAGTAAGTTATATGTGTATCCCTTGGTAAAGCAAGCGCTGTTGTCTTTCTAGCAAATTACTAGCTAAGCTTATATATGGCTAGTAAGTGTATTATTGATTCCAAATTGACAGACGACAGCGAGTTAGTCAGGGGATACACATATCACTGCGATCGCCGTTCAGTGATATGTACATCCCCAATACATCTAGGGGATACAATGTGGATACGCATATCGCGGCAATCGCAGTCAATATGTGTATTGTTATTCAGTTGCATTGTGATCTTCTTCCGTTTATATTTTGGATCGGAAACTTTAAAATATAAAACCACAAAATTTGTTCCTCGTAACCATGTTTTCTTTGAAGCTCTAAGAGGCCCGGGTGCAAAGCTTCAGTGTTTTGTGTATCCCTGCCAGGGGTACACATATCACTAGTGATATGTGTGCGGGGGTACACATATCACGGGGGTACACATATCACTGTGACACCGGCGCCATATTAAATGTGTAACCGCGCAAACATGATAGCGAGGTTAGTGTTGAGTCACGTTGCGAGTTCTAGTGAGAATTTAGTGAAATGTGGTCGTGCTCTGTCCTTTTCATCGAGATATTTCGACAATGAACGATACTTTCCTTACGCAGGATATTCCTCCTTCTTCTTCGAAAAGAAGAGGAAGACACTGTGCCACTTTTTTTTTGCGCTAATAGCTATTATGACATAACAGGCAATCCAACAGGTCTGCATTTCTTCTCGTTTCCGAATGACTTCCAGCAGTGAATCAGATGGTGCAATCTCCTGAAGCGCCAGCATGGAAAGGACGGATTCTTCATCACAAAATCAACTTTTTTGTGCCCAGAACATTTCAAAAAAGAAGACATGCGAAAAAACGGGGGCAGGTCGCTGGAAATTGGTGAAAGGTTTATAATGTTTGTACGGTTGTTTTGTTGCTTGGATACCGAAAGAAAATGCCTGGTTTGATTTTTGGTATTGAAGTGTTTATGCTGGGATTTTTTTTTTTTGGTGGGGGGGGGGGGGGTTTCTCCTTATTAAAAAGGTGCTATTTATATTTCTTTGTGCACTGTGATCTTATACGATATCTGTGAACTGAATGTAAAATTATAAAATTGTAATGCACAATTAAAATGTAAAATTATAAATTTATAAAATGATGAGTTTAATTATCATATATATGGGCAGAACCATCTCGATTTAATTGGTCAGTACCAAAAAAACTATGGAAAATGCCTGCTAAAAGGGTCCCGGTAGCAACTGTGATAACTCAACATTACCAGAAATCGGAGTCATTTTGTTCACACGATACTTTCTGAATGCGGTGTACTCTTAGTTGAAAGGAGCATGCCCGGAGGTATCGGATTACGTGAAAGAATATGGCAAGAGCGGTTCGAAGCAAAGAATGCGTAAATTATGTTGCTCTGAATAATCTTTCTTCGGCGGATTTTGAACCTTTTTCTACATGCAAAAGAAATTATAAACCCGGGGCGAAATTATATCAAGTGGAGAGACTTGTCAGCAAGCGGAAATCGTCGAGTAAGGAGGTATGAATTAATTTATATGAAGCTCATCTGCAAGTAATTCATTGTGTTTACTATTAAACAGAACTCTACGCGAAACTTAGTAAGCACTAAGATGATGTGTAATTTCACCTTTACACAGGATGATGAATATCTAGTAAAATGGAAAGACTGGCCGGCCTGGACAAGCTCTTGGAAACCGTCTAATCACTTGTCTGATGAGTTAATAAGGTCAAACTGTTGTGCAATAAGCTTACGCTTAAATAATATTTTTTTAGTTCTTGGTTATCCCTTTAGGCCCCAGTGATGGTGTCTTGGTAGTTTGTGCAACAGGCCCAGTAATAGTTCCCTGCATTAAATGTTTCCTTACAATGTTACTGCCTAATCAAACAAACAGGTCATAAAAATGAAGGAAGTGATCACCAAAGGTTAATATTTGTTGATGTTTAAACTTTTCTTCATACCATATATAAAAAATGTGGAGAAAACGTTGAGGAGAATATGCATAGTCAAATATGGGCTTAAAGGGTTACGTGTTATTTGATGTTTACAGTGGCCTTAAAAACTAAAATATTATTTTGATATTTTTTTTTCTGTAATTAAATCTTACAGAGGTTACTCTAATCCAAAGATCAGCAAAGAAAGACTAGAGAAGGCTGCTGATGTTTTCACATATGCAATATTAGGCATTCTTAAAAGCAAGGCAGTGAAGGCAACCTACTCAGTGGAAATTGCCATTGACCATGATATCATTAGATATATATTTAGAGGACATGGAACATTGTCAGGGGATGGGATTTCGATGCTCTATGAACTGAGTGATTTCAGTAGGTTTTGCCTTCCATCGTACTGGTATTATTATTTAAACGAATTAGGACAAGGTAGTGCTGTACATTTTCCCCTGAAGTTAAAGCTGGTGCTGAGGTTTTCAAAGAAACGTTTTACCTTTTCAAAAGGTGCACTTAGACAGGCATCCAGGTCTCCAGTAGAAAATGTTCTTATTACAGTAAATAGAAGGGCATGTGACAGACATAACATCTAATTTAGAAAAAGATTATTGTTTTGAATGAATGTCAGGTCAAAGTTGTTGAGATTTGTTTCACTTTTAGTTTTCTCTGCTTTAATTAAAGTTTACCTATGATAGACACAAAATAAGAATATGTAAGGGTAAATACTTTAATAATACTATCTTTAAATGAAATTACTTGTAATTCTAACTAAATCTAAAGATATAACATGTTTTCTTGTAAGAAATGGTAAATATATCTCAGTGCATTTTGTCATACACATTTTGTCAAAATTGTTCTTTTGTCAGGAGGGGGCAGGGGTCAGCCATTATCTTGAATTAATTTGCACATTTAGGGGGTATACTTCAAGAGTTCAATGAGTTCTCTCTTTTTCAGTTTGGCCAATCCCTTTACTTGAATATTTTTTGACTTTATCCTTTCTTTAAGTTGAGAAACACTCAGTTTGCCAAGGTCTTCTTCTTGTTCTGTGAGCTCATCTGAAGGGCCTGGCTCTTCACTTGTGATCAGTTGTGATCTCTGCCTTTTTTTCCGAGTTTCAACTATGCCTTCTTCCCAGTAATTTTTGTTTTGTTTGTTATACTTTCGTTTCTCTCTTTCATAACCTTGTAATGCTATCTGCCTTGATTCTGACTGAAGAACATCTCTCGCAACATCCCATTTATTGGATTTCTGAAAAAATATCCTCTTTGCATCATCATTGTTCTTTTCCACCCCTTGCCCTGTGAATTGCTTCATGGTGGAAAAATGTTTTATGAAATGTGGCACATGGTAGGGTATTGTGTGCATGTATGGGGTAACTCTCTTTTTGTCATAATTCTTTCTCTTTCCAGCCAGTGAGCAAAACAGGTCAATGAACTTTTTCCCCTTTTGTTCAACTTCAAGATACTGTCCAGCTTTTGTATCATAGTCACTGATTATGTTATAGAGTTTGTGGAAATCTGACCAAAGCTGGACTACTGTTTGCCTTGTTTCAGGGTAGAAAATGTCATTTTTTGCAAGTTGGGTTGGAAGGAGTTCCATCATTTTTTTCTTGTCAGATCCAATGAGACTTGTCCATTCATACGAACCACTGCCCTTTCCATCAGAATTTTTTTTTTCCCAAATAGAAAATGGAATGCCAATTTTATGGATAGTAGAAACAAGAGATTCCAGGTAGATCCCTTTTTTTTCCCCTCTCTTTTTTCTCATGTCAGCCTCGCCATCTCTCTCCATTACCTCAGTGATGATGTTTTCTGTCAGGCGATCAGTAACTCTCATCATCAGGTGCAGCTCATCTAATACTATGTGATCAAGTTCAATGTTGAACAAGGGTTTATTAATCACAGAATATTTTTTAAGGGGCAGCATTGATTTAATGTGATCCAGGGTTCTCTTCATCTCTCCCAAATTGTAATGGTCAAGAGGCTTTGATGTGTCCCACCTATCCAACTTGTGAATCAAACACCACAGGCAAGCATGAGTGGAAGTGGCACCACTGAGGCCCATAACCATGAGCAGGAATTTATAGTCTCCTCCCAGAAACATTTCAATTTTTACTTGTTTCCCATCAACATCAATGAAACCAGCTTCTAAGACAGTGTTGATTTCATTGATGGCTGATAAAAAAGAGTGTTCAAGAGTGTCATATTTTTCTGGGCCATTGACAATAGCAATTGTTCGGTTTCCTCTTGAAGACATGACTTTCTCAGCAGTTTGCAAAAGGGAAAACGACAGGATCATGAAGTTTGAGTTTCTTGACATTTTGGCCCCATCACCACTAATCTTTACCTTAACAGGCTCATTTATATCAAATGAGGGATCATTTTTCTGAAGGTCTTTTATGTGAGCTTTTTATGTCTCTGTAAATGATATTTGAGCACCTGGATAATGCCCAGGAACTCTTTCAATTGTGCAAATGTCGTTGAGCTGCTTTCGCGTTTGCTTTATCAAATATGATTTGGGCAACTCATCACACATTATTGTCAGTTCATGGTAAAGTTCATCGCTTGCACAAAACTTATCTAATAAGTAGAGGACTTGTTCCACTTTATCATCATCTTCCGTCTCAGAACCTGCCACCGGTGTTTCTCTGTGCTCCAAATCAATGGTGTATGGCTTTCCATGTTTATGGTCCACACCTTTTAAACAAGTCAGCTCCAGACCGTAAGACCCCATAAACCAGAGTGCCACCTGAGCTCTGCTTTTCAGTTCCTTTAGTCTCCTGGACCTTTGCTTTAAGCCAAGCTCTCCAAGTTTCTTGCCAGTACATCCTACCTCACCAAGTCTTTCTTCTAAGGCGCTAATGTGACGCTGCAGCTCTTGATTTTGCTCAGTCAGTATGGCTATGTCTTTTTCCTTCTCCTTTAAGCATTCATCTTTTACTTTCAGGGCCTCCTGCAATGCCTCCACCAGTTCTGTCTTTTTTTGCTCCAAGTCTTCAACTTTTCTTTTCCACTCTTCAATCTCTTGTCTTGTGCAAATAAGTTCTTCCTCAACACCCTCTAACGAGACGATTTCATCTTTGAAAATGCTAAGTTTGTATTTTTTTTGGTGAAGCTCACCCCTTTCTCTACTATTTCTGGCCTTTTTGTAAATGGATTTCACCTCTCCTGCCTTCCTAGCTAAGATGCCATTTATTCGCTGCCCAGAGTCTTGGCTTATTTGTACGCAATGTCCCGGGATTAAATCATTGGCAAGACTGATGTAATCTGGGGCAGTTGCTTCGGGATCGGTTTTGTCAGTGACTTTCCCATGCCATTCTTTCAACAAGCAATACGGAATTTCAACTGCTAAAGCTAATTTAGTTGCATCGACATCATTCCGGTTCTTGAATTTTTTGTGAGGGCTACTAATTCGGAGTTTGGTGTCCGTTTTCTGCCGTTCGCGATCGCTCAAGAAGTGGGACATTTTTTTTTTATTAAAGTTTACTTTCTCAACCAAAGTTCGTTCCGGCTTCGCAAATTTATGTTTAAGCGAGCCTGCTAAGTCAATGCCCAGCGGATTTAATCTTAAAGCTGCCTGGTTACATGTGCTTTAACATGGCTTCCAAAATAGTGGAGAAAGAGATAATCATGGTCGTACGTTTTAGCAATTTCGTACAAAGTCGCACAAAGGCGGTCAAGAGTATAGAGGCAAAATATATCACTATCAAACCTTTAAATTTGTCCGAGGGTTTTCATCGAGTTGCGGAATATTTCGAACCAAATCTGGGGCATTAATTCATCACGAAGCGATGGAGATCGAGGGAAGATGTCCCTAGGCAAGATTTGAGCTCCAAAATGGAGTTTTTGGTATGTAATATTTACCAAAATTATAGAGCTTATGAGACATTAAGCGACTGTTTACCGGTAAATTTTGAATCGCGATTTGTCCGAACTTATCTTTCATTAAACACCTAAAAAGTCATATTGTGAGAACACCAAAACATTGCTTGTTCGATTGAGATCAAGGGAAGCAGGCTAGTTTTTCTAATATGCGTGATATCTGAATTTTTTTATATTATGCCATACAATCCTTTGTAATCGTGGGCTGCCATTTTTAAAGTTCGGTGGAGAAGAAATTTGATCGATGTCTCCGATTTCTGGTAATGAGGAGAGTCATTTGAAGTTGAACAGGAATTATTTCACCAAGAAGTTAAAGCACCTGTGTTAACTGTCAATGCTGCTTCACCTTCACCAGCTCAAATTTAATGCTCAAATGGATTTAGGTGTAATCTTTCCTTACATTAAGAAATGTTGATATTAATGTTGTTAGCACTCAGGGAAAAAAGATGATGTTGGCCTTGTGAAATCAAGATAAGGTACCATTGTACATTGTGTAAATAAGGGAAGTGATTGGCATGACAATAAAATGTGAGTTAAACTATGTCTTTATGGGAAGGAGCTTCAGAATTCTATTCTTCAAACATGACATTTCGAAGAGGCCATTGACAGTAATTAACATTATTCACAGAAAAAAAAATAAACAGTTCTGTACAGTCTAACACAATCTTAGTTGTTGCATATTGAGCAAACTCTTGCAGCATATTCTTGTGAATGAGTTCTTGTGCTGGAAATGGGAAAGGTTCTTTTAGTTCCACATAGAGGAGATTAATCCATGTAATGCAGATTCTGGACACCAGGTTTGTGCTGATCCCAAATCTATCAGCAAGATCCTGTACAAATAACCCAGCCTTTAGTCGTATGAGCAAAAATTCATCCAAGAATGACAGATTCTTGAAGGCCCCGGCTTATTTCTGTTATCATCTGATTGGTATGGCTGACTCTCTTTCGACAATTTCTCTCCTTTCCAGTACTGCATCTTTGCCAGCATTGGTTCAATAGAACTATAGAAGCTTATGAGTGCTCCATAGTTTGGGAATCCAGTATAAAATAGAACCGCAGACTCATCATCTTTAATTTTGTCAATTGAAAACTGGCACGCCAATAAAATATCCCTCTCATTTTCAACTTCACTTAGTTTTTCTTTCAAGTCAGCTAATTGTACTTGCAGTAGCTCCATATCCCATTGCAGCTTATGGACATCTGATTGTTACAAGGCTGGAGAAGATGAAGCAGCATTGACAGTTGACACAGCTGCTTCAACTTCTTGGTGAAATAATTCCTGTTCAACTTCAAATGACTCTTCTTGAGTTGTCACAGTTGCTACTGGGACCTTTAAGCAGGCATTTTCGATGGTTTTTTCGGTACTGACTAGTTAAATCGAGATGGTTCTGCCCATATATATCACAATAAAACTCATCATTTTATAAATTTTTAATTTTACATTTTAATTTGACATTATAATTTTACATTCAGTTCACAGATATCGTATAAGACCACAGTGCACAAAGAAATATAAATGTCACCTTTTTAATAAGGAGAAAAAAAATCCCAGCGTAAACACTACAATACCGAAAATCAAAGCAGCATTTTCTTTCGGTATCCAAGCAACAAAACAACCGTACAAACATTATAAACCTTTCACCAATTTCCAGCGACCTGCCCACGTTTTTTTCGCATGTCTTCTGTTTTAAAATGTTCTGAGCTCAAAAAATTTGATTTTGTGAAGAATCCGTCCTTTCCATGCTGGCGCTTCAGGAGATTGCACCATCTGATTCGCTGCTGGACGTCATTCGGAAACGAGAAGAAATGCAGACCTGTTGGATTACCTGCTGTGTCATAATAGCTATTAGCACAACCAAAAAGCGGCAGTGTCTTCCTCTTCTTTTCGAAGAAGAAGGAGGAATATTCTGCGTAGGGAAAGTATCGTTCATTGTCGAAATATCTCGATGAAAAGGACAGAGCACCACCACATTTCACTAAACTCTCTCTAGAACTCGCAACGCGACTCAACACTAACTTCGCTATCATGTTTGCGCGGTTATACATCCAATATGGCGCCGGGGAACTGTAAAAAGGGCTAGTTCAAGGGCGTGTCGCTCCAAAACGCGGTTAACGAGGTGTTTACGATTTTACTGATCGAAATGACAAACCAAGGTTGACTGTTTGCACGAATCTTTATTCTTGAAAGGCAATCGACCACTGTAGCGGCCGCCTTTACCGATTAAATAAAGGGACGCGAGAAAACTGTAGTGATGCAACCACAAGTCTAACAAAATCAGGCTGGTCCGTTTATTTAAGGCTTGATAGATGATAACTTGATAAACACGAACTTAAGATTAACAACAGTTCGATCGAAATTCAACCATACTGACCGTCAAAGACTGTTAGGTTCCAACACAAAACACGAGCGTGTTCCTCATTAAATTCTAGCTAAATAAAGATTTTTGTCACGGTCCTAAAGCGGTTCAGAGTCCACGTGCGAATCCAAAATACCCGTATAAAGAGATCACGTGACAACAAAAACAACAACAACAACAACAACAACTTTATTACCCCATAATTTAGGAATTACAGTCATTTGTAAAAACTGATTTGATAAGCTTGACGTAACAAAACTAAAGCTGAGAAGGCGTTACATGGCTTCCCCATACATTGTAAGAAGGTATGAAATTACAATGAGCAACAAAACAAAATTTAAGTGTTCTAAGATTCAAAAGTTTCGTTCAGATAAGGCTCCCCGACGGGGTCGTACTCCAGCCAAAGTGTTTTGCGCTTCTTTATTCGCTTGGTCGATAAATCAGGATGAGCTTGTGTATATGCCTTTCAAAAAGCTTTCTGGTACCAGATTGAGTAACAAGCAGACGGACTTTTCGGACCAGACCATCATCGCTGGGAAAAACTTCTGTAATCTTTGCAAGTGGCCACTGGTTTCTGGGACAAATTTCGTCACGGATGAGGACAATATCATTAGCTTGACTGTTGGGTTTGGTTTCATTCCATTTCTGGCGTTTTTGTAGCAGCAAGCAATACTCTCGTTGCCAGCGACGCCAAAACTGATCCGACAGGTACTGTATCCTGCGCCACCGCTTTCTTGAATATAGATCGGGACTCGAAAAGTTGCCGTGGGGTGGTAATACGACTTTAGCTTTAAGAGTAAGCAGATGGCTCGGTGTGATTGGTTCAGGCGCGTCTGGATCTGATAAACTGTTGATCGTAAGTGGACGACTGTTTACGATGTTTTCTGCTTCAATGAACAGAGTTCTAATTGCTGAGCGTGGTCTTGCAAAAGACTTGTGAGAACTGCACGTACGGTGCGAATAAGTCTCTCCCATACGCCACCCATATGGGGGGCAGATGGCACATTCATATTGAATTCGATCAGATCACAATCTTCTGTAAGGAGAAAATTCTTAATTGAATCTGTATTGATTTCTCTCAAAGCAGAACTAAGCTCGTTTTTGCCTCCCACAAAATTTGTTCGTCTGTCGCATCTCAGTTCCCGAACTTTGCCTCTTCGATTGACGAATCGTCTAAGAGCGTTGATAAATGAATCTGTTTCCATTGTGTTTAACGTTTCCAAATGGATAGCTCGAGATGATAATCATGTGAAGATTATACCCTAACGCTTTAGCTCTTTTCGACCTTCCTTAACATACCAAGGGCCGAAGACGTCCATGCCGGTATACGAAAAAGGTGGGGCAGGAGTAATCCGCTCTTCAGGTAAGTTTGCCCTCTTTTGGATTTCGGCAGATCCCCGCAACTTGCGGCAAATAATACACTTCTGAAGTTGATAGGCGATGGAAGAACGACCATCGATTATCCAGTAACCGCTTTGGCGAAGAGCATGGTGAGTCATTCCTCGGCCCTGGTGGTGTTGAACTTTGCTTTGGTAGTGTCTGATAAGGAGCTCTGTGATATGAATCTTTTTGTGGATGATAATTGGATGTTTGACTTCAAAGGCTAAGGTGGCTTTCTTGAGTCTACCACCTACTCTTAGTATCCCTTTATGATCTAAAAAGGGGTCGACTCTGAAAAGTGAGCATGTCTGTTTCAACTTTTCATTTCTGATGTGGGCGCTGTTGCGGTTTTGGAACATGTGATCATTCTCACTGAGCTTTTGGAGAACCAGGATCTCTTTGACGAAGCAACGTAACTGCAATGACTTCAAGATAACTTCTTCGGCTAAACGCATTTCTTCCACCACTGGTGGGCCAGCAGCTGGGCGCTTATCGTACTGCTTGTAACTTCATGGTTAACGATGAGAGTTGTTACTTTGCTTTTCTTTACTTCGGGATCCTCAGGATTTAAAATAGGAACGGGGTCATGGTTCACCACTGACACATGATTCCTCCAGAGGAAGTCGGGACCTTTGAACCATAGTTTATTTTCTGCGAGTTGTTTGGCAGTAATGCCTCTTGAGACAATATCAGCAGGATTGTCGGAGCCGGAGACATGAAGCCATTGTGTCGGATCCGACTTGTCGTGGATTTGTTGCATGCGGTTTGAGACATACGTGTGATAGCGTCTTGCTTCGTTGCGTATATAACCCAAAACGACGGAGGAGTCAGAATGAAACTCCTTCACTACGTAAATGTAATTCAATTCTCTGCTAAGCATTGACGCCACGTTGACTGAAACCACGGCTGCTGTGAGTTCACGACGCGGAATAGAAATTTACTTTAGCGCAGCTACTCTGCTCTTTCCCATAAGTAGGCTGACATGTACTTGGTTCGCGTTGTTTACGAGGCGCAAGTAGGTAACTTGGCCTAAACCTACATCACTGGCGTCAGAGAAACTATGTAGCTGTGTGCTAACCGGTTCACCAAAATCGCGAGGTTTGACACATCTTGGTAACTTGATATTCTCTAAGAGGCGTAACTCTGATCTCCATTTTTCCCATCGTGAATAAACGTGGTCCGGTATAGGATCGTCCCAATCGACGCCGTCTCGACACAGTTCTTGGAGCAACTGTTTTCCCAGTAAGATCACTGGAGCCACAACGCCCAATGGATCGTACACTGAACTTACGGTTGACAAAATCCCTCGACGAGTGAGGGGCTTGTCTTTAAGCTGGATAAAGAAACCAATAGTGTCAGACTCTATGCAACAATAGGTACCTAGCGAGCGTAGGAGGAGTAGAACGTCGTGCCGGAGATCTAGATCCTTGAGGTCTTTCGAGCGATCTTGGACTGGTAAGGCTTCCAACACTGTTTTACTGTTATTGGCGAACTTATGTAAGCGCAGATTGGCGGATGCACACATGGCTTGAGTTTTCTTGATAACCTTGACGGCGTTTTGAGGTGTGTGTCGAATGACTTTAAACCATCGTCTACGTAGAATTCATCTAGTAGGAAGTTCGCCGCCTAGGGATCAAACTGTTGTCGACCAGCTTCAGCTGTCATTCTCAGACCAAAGTTGGCAACGCCTAGCGAAGAGACAGCCCCAAATAGGTGGACACTCATGCGACAGTCGATGATTTGGCCGTCCAGGTTGTAATCTCTGAACCACAAGAACCTCAAGTAGTCTTTGTGTTCGGGGTTTACGTGGAAGCTACGGAACATCTTTTCGAAGTCGCATGTTACTGCTATCTCTTCTTTCCGAAATCGACAGAGTACGCTGATTAGTGCGTTTATCATATGTAGGAGGAGGAGTTTATTGAGAGACTGTTATTGAAGACAACACTGCAATCGAAAACTATGCGAATCTGATCAGGTTTCTTTGGGTGATATATATCAAAATGTGGGAGATACCAGACTTTGCCTGTCTCGGTCTTGAGTTCCTCTAATGTGACGGGACTGGCGTGTTTCTTGTCGAAGAGGTTTTGCATAAACTCGGTGTAATGACTCTCTAGTTCTCTATTTCTTAAGAACTTTCTCTTGATTCCTAGCAGTCTCTTCAAACACTATTCACGATTATTTGTGAAGGGTTACAGTATCCGTTTTGAAGGGTAAGGGCATCTCCCAGTTTCCCAATTCGTTTTTGTGTAAAATTAGCGGTAAGGATTTCGTTAAAGCTTTTGTCTTCTACGGATTCGCCTTTCTCAGTGCCTGGAATGTTTCGAGCATGACAGAGTTCCCTGTAATCCAATTGCATCATCTCTCTTACTTGCTGAGAAGAAGTAACGTCTTTGAAGTACTGTCTCGTGGCGAAGGACACTACGGAGTCTGCTTTGCACCTGTTACTGGTTGGTATGGTGAAAACATTCCGAGGATACTCACTTTGCACTGTGATGCGGTTAACTGAAAGACAGTCCAACGTTTCCTTTTCTTTGTCAACACAAACAGGACCAATGATGGTCCAGCCAAACTTATATTCTTCGGTCCACGGTTCATTTTCGCTGCCATGAATGATGCGCAGTGGTTGAAATGCTGACGGAATGTTGCGGCCAATTAATAAGCCTATCTCCACATTGGGACGGTGATGAATGTGAGGGGCGATCTCTTCCAAATGCTTCCATGATCTGGCTATTTGAGGTGTCGCAATATCTCCTGGACTAGCTGGAATACTTTCTTGTGAATAAGGAAATGGGATCTTAATGGCCTTGTGACGATTTTCCGTGTCTTGCATTCGTAGACCATTCACTTTCCTAGTGCCGACGCTGTTAACGCTTGTAATAGTATCGATTTCGAGGTTCACTTCATGGCCTTCAACCTTAAGCTTTTCGAGAAGTGAATCGGTGACAAAAACATCAATCGACTCGTCGTCCAGCACTGCGTAGTTGGGTACCTTTACTGAGGGACTGTCTTGGTGGAAGACTTCGATCAGGACTATTCGAGCACAGGATCTTAACGGGTGTCCTTGTCCGCAAACTTGGGAACAGGCGGAGTTGGCCTGACTGGTATCTTTCTTCTCGTGTCTAGTTTGGTCGTGCAGTATAGTGGCAAGCTTCTGTTTACAAATCTTGCATTCCAACTTGTCTCTTTTGCAGTCTTTTGCGACATGTCCGTTAGAAATGACACATTTTAGGTAGATTCTGTTCTTCAACAAGAAATCTTTGCGTTGTTCATAGCTTATCTTCTGAAACTGCTCACAGTTACTCATAGCATGAGACTTCATCTTGTGATAGAAGCAATAGGCGTTAAGCTCCGGATAGTTGGTAGGGTCTCGTTGTTGAGCTTCAGTTATAAGATCACTCGACGCCTGATTTAGGTCGACTTGCGGGGACACTTCGACGTAGTGTTCTGTGCCAGGGGTGCTGATTAAGGCGCTGTTTGCAGATCGTTTACAGGGTGCGCGGTTGAAACTCTTAGCGCGGTTTGACTGTGTTGAGCCGCTTGTTCCTGAAGTGAGAGCGATCTGAGGTATGTTTATCCGTTCCGCACGATAGCGAACTTCATGTACAAAATCTTTAAAGGAGGGAAAAGCATCTTTACCATTGCATTTTTGCAGTTTCAGCACTTTGTCTGACCACTTGTTCTTGAACCAACCAGGAAGTTTGTCAACGAAGTTTTGGATCTGCGATGGGTAATTGAGAACTCCTAGACCGCTCACGTGCTGACTTGTAATCTGGACTTGGAATAGAAAGTCACTAAACTCTTCTAATGCAGACGCATCATTAGGAGGAATCTTCGGCCAGTTTGCTAGTTATTTCTCAAAGCTGTTCCTGATAATCGCAGGATGACCAAAGCGTTCCTTGAGAATTATATGTGCTTGCTTGTATGCGTTGTCTGGGTCTTGTATAAGGTACTGGAGTTGTTCGACAACTCTTTTGGCTCTTCCATCCAAATATTGGTACAGCAAGTGCAGTTTCTGTGTGGCTGTGACGGGTACTGAATCGATCAAACTATCTATGGCGTTCTCCCACAGAAAGAATTTTCTTTGATCTTGTTCGTTTCCTTAAAGACCTCTGGTTTAGCTTGGGGCAGACGATGCAGCTGTGTCATTTTGGCTAGCGTGTCACTGAAACCTAGCAAGTAATCTTGCGATGGAACTGCGTCGACCGGATCGGGTAACGGGATGAAAGCCGGGGAATTTCCACAAAAGCCTCCTGATGGGTTGGGTCCTGGCCTGTCTGTACAGGGCGTGGCGTAAATAGATGGCACGTTTGATCCAAAGCTAACCCTTTTGTTAGTGGTAGTACGAACTGGGCTGTCTGAAAAGGATATCGTAGAAGCTGGGGGAACCCATGTTCCCATACTAAAACTGGCATGTGTGTTCGAGAAAACTGTGTTGGTGGTAAAAGAACTTGTGCAGGTTAAAGGAGCCTGTGTTCCAGAGCTAGAACTAGCGTGTGTACTAAAATAGATAGTGTCTTCAGGTTTCTTGCTTGAACGAGCTGCTGAAGTGTGTGACTCTGAACGGACTGAGAAGTTAATGATGTAGAGACGGCGAACTTAGGTGGTGACGTAAACATTGAAGAAGCACTCACAGTCGGAACTAATTGGGAATTCTTTGATACTGAAGGGTCAGCTTCTGGTGTTGAGGTTAGCTCTTCAGCGTTGTCACTCAAGAAGGCGTTGATAGGATCGTACTGTCGGGTTGGCAGCAAGGGGGATGGAAAGTCGTCCTCTTTGTCCTCTTCTTCCAGAGCCTCTTGATACACAGCCTCTCGTGCCCGGACTTCTCCTTGTTTCTCTTGAAGTTTAAGCTGTTCCAATTTTTTCTCCTGCTCTGCGATGACTGTTGAAAACTTCAATTTCTCTTCCAAGGCCACTCTTTTCGCTCTTACGTTTATCAGTGTCTCTGCATAAACTTCCGCTCGTTACGCTAGACCTTCGTGAATGACGAGATTTTTGAGAGAATACAGAGCCATTGTCCACTTGAGACTTCTTTATTTCGTTTAGCGCTGCGGCATGAACAGACTTCCATGTATCCAGCAAGAAGGATGGCTTTTGTGTAGCATGCTGATTTTCAGTTGGGTCCAATGAAAGCTCTATCCATTCGTCAAATAATCATAATGCATCATTTACTTCCTTTGAAATAACAGTGATTTCATTTTCAATTTTACTTGTGTCTCGACTATAGTGCACTAGTTCTTCGAAACTACTTAGTTTGGAGCGTAGTTCACGATCTTTGGACAGCGCGGCGGTTTTCTTCAAGCCCCTTTGAAACTCTCGGCCCTTGGCCGTGAGAGTCCTGGACCTAGTGTTGTTCTCCGAATGAATGTCAGTGAATTCGCTCGACGAAATTTCAACTATTTTTGGACGTGGCGATGTGTTTTCCGACGAAATAAAGGGGAAGACACTAACCTCGATTCCTGCTGTGGCGACATTTTCTTCCGATGTAGTATTTGGAGTGACTCCGAAACCTGGTTTGATCGGAAATTCTGCTGGAGTAGTATTTTGCATGTGTCCAAGGTTGCTTGGTTTAAAGCGAAATTTTTCTGGTTTCTCAGTCCAATCCCAGTGTCCCTTTCTTGAACTTGGTAGTGTTTTTGCGAATCCATGTTTTTCTCTCTGAGGAATTCGTAGTCTTTGACTGTAGCGGCCGCCTTTACCGATTAAATAAAGTGACGCGAGAAAACTGTAGTAATGCAACCACAAGTCTAACAAAATCAGGCTGGTCCGTATTTTTAAGGCTTGATAGATGATAACTTGATAAACACGAACTAAAGATTAAAAACAGTTCTATCGAAATTCAACCATACTGACCGTCAAAGACTGTTAGGTTCCAAACAAAACACGAGTGTCTTCCTCCTTAAATTCTAGCTACATAAAGATTTTTGTCACGGACCTAAAGCGGTTCAGAGGCCACGTGCGAATCCAAAATACCCGTATAAAGAGATCACGTGATGTAACAAAACTAAAGCTGAGAAGGCGTTACAACCACGAACCACAATCAAGGACGAAAATAACGATTATTCTCACAGTCAATCAATCTCTCCAACGATCGATCGTAAACTGAAACAGCAATACAACGAAGTTCTATCAATCTACTGAAAAGCCGCGGAATACATAACCAAAGAATCGCGTGTCAAATACTGGGCTCTGACGTCGATAATGAAATTAACAATACAAGTAAAACAGAACAAAAGTTTCGATACAAATTAAAAGAATTTTGGTGGCTGGTAAACAGCCCATTATTCTATTGAAATGATGGGCATTCACTGACTCGCATTTGGGACGAAGTTGGCCTTTAAATCTTAAATCCATAGAGATTATTGCAATATTTGTTTGTATATTGTCGCCCAACACTGAAAGGACTTGAAAGGAAAAAACAAAGTTACAAAGGTACTCACATATCGGTCCCGCTTGTGCCAGAGGTTGAGAAAACGAAAGGGCGAAAGTTTACCAAAACTATTCAAAACTTACGAAGAACTGATTGAAGGGACGCTAAACTTGTCTTTTATATGCGCGTGGTGACGCTCAAAGGTCCGATTAAAAAACCAATAGAAGTACAGACAAACAGATAAGCATTGTAACTATGTGGCTATCTAACATCATTCTGAAATTAGTAAACTAATCAATAAGCAATCAAAAATGAGCGTTCTGGCTAATGTCCTTAACATAACTTTCACAAGGATTTTGGGAAATCGTCATTTCATTTAAACATTTCAAACTGGTATATCACCAAAAATTGCGGCCTTCTTTAATTTCTCAAACCCTCTAGAAAATATTTCGCAAAATAGCAATTTAAGGAGAGACTGACTATATGAAATTAATTTCGCAAAGAAGTCATCTTAGAAAAATACTAATTTGCGAAATGGACTATTTTATGCCCGCCCATATGAATCAATATTCAATCCTTTGTGATTTATGTTTGATTTCAACTTTCTTGCTTTTAAATTTAAACTTCATATCCAAAATTTATTTAATTTTGAAATATATTTTTTATTCAATCTCGTTTTCCATTTAAATTTAAACTTTTAAAATGACTTTTAAACCTTATTACAATATCTATTTAAAATACTTAGGTTTGATTTAATCCTTATTGAGCATTCAAACTTAACTTTCAAACTTATAGGTAAACTTACGAATTTGTATTTGCGAAATTCGATGTAATCTTCCTGGGGCGAGCTCGACCAGGGCACGTCACTAGGTTACGTGTCCATCATCGGCGACCATTTTGGTTTGTTTTGGCGCGCCTCAGTATCGTCAATATATATGGACGAAGGATAGATAGATAGATAGATAGATAAATCGTTTATTAAAAAGAAACACCTCGCAGTCCGAAGACTGAATTACGTGTATAATATACAAGAAACAAAATTCATAGTTAAAATAGTTTGAAAATCTTAATAATAAAAATATACAAATCTAATAAAAACGTTTCACTTAGGATGATCTTGTGTTAAGGAGATATACATACTTAAACATATATATTTACATCCTTAGGCTATGGCTAACAACAAAAGATTTTTTAAGACAATCAGTCTTGCACACTGGCACGTTAAACTTCCTATTGCTGCGCAGCTGCCTGTAGTGCTCAGCTTTAGGTGGGAGCAGAGCTGCGAGCTTGTGATTAATGTCAAGAACAATGTCGTTAAAGAGATCAAACGATAGAGATGCTCTCCTGTCGTAAAGAGAGGAGATGCCTGCCTCTTTGAGCGCGCTGTTGTAGCTTGCATAAGGGAAGATAATGCGCAAGGCGCGCTTCTGAATACGTTCCAGCTCTTCGGATAAATAGAACGGAAGGCTGGAGTGAAATACTTGACATGTGTATTCTAAAACCGATCTTATGGTACTACAGTAAAATAAAACAAGATCACTCGCACAGATACCAGCACGCTTGATTTGACTCAGGAGGTACAATCTTTTGGCAGCCTTTGAGGTTACATTAGAGATGTGATCGTTCCATTTGAAATCATCTCTTATGGTAACGCCGAGCACTTTACCCAAGTTAACTGTCACGAAAGCGAGGCCATCGAGTTCAACTGGAGAATGAATTGGAGGAGATCTCTTAAAGCATGACTGCAGCTTCTTACATTTGGATGGATTCAGCTGCAGGTGGTTCTCCTGAGACCAGGTGCTAATAAAGTCGACAGCTTGCTGAAGTGCGCTTTGTTTGGATGGTAGTACTATTTCCGAAACAGTAGTGTCGTCGGCGAATTTCCACATAGTAAACGACCTATCAGGTAACCTAAGATCGTTTATCAGCACCAAGAATAACCAAGGGCCAAGACGAGTCCCCTGGGGAACACCCGCAGGAACATTAAGCCAATCAGAGTAAACTCCATTGAGCTTAACTCTTTGCTTTCTGTCCCTCAAGAAATCAATAATCCAGTTGATGGCAGTTGGCTTAACTCCGAGAGTATGAAGTTTACCAACCAAGATATTATGGTCCACTAAGTCGAAAGCTTTAAGAAAGTCAAGTAGAGCGATTCTTACAGACGCCCCGGTGCCGTCGGTGGCGCGCAGCCAATGATGAAACATCGAGATAAGCGCGAACGTAGTGGAAGAGCCCGGGATGAAACCAAATTGACCTGGATCAATATGAGATAGCACCACGGGCTTCAGAGCTTTCTCGATAACAAAGCTCTCGGCGATCTTTGACATGGTTGAAGTAAGTGAGATTGGCCGTAGATCTTTGTTAAAGTGAGGGACAATAGGCGCTTTGGGTAACGGTGGAACAGCATTTTATTGAAAAGAGAGTCAATCTTTAACTATTGTGTGGTGTTTTGGCGTTAGTACTGTTTATCTGGTACACTTGCCATGCATTGTACTCTAGAGATTTTTTGTTTGATCATGTGTTACTTAATGTTTATTCAGGGTGCACTGCAGACTCATCAGAGGGTATACCCTATGGGTACCTTCTAACAGCACATATCTGCAGCAATGTTTTAATCCTGCCCATTGATTCCCTGACATCCCCTTTGCCAGAGGAGCAAAGCCTTTTTCAGGGTTACGATCTTGCCTTTGCAAACACTCATTTCGGAACAATTTGATATCATGGTACCTACATTAAATAATTATACAACTAAAAATGCGCCTTATGCTTTTAGTACTCTGAAGAGACATGACTGACTAATAATGTAATTACTTTGAAGTTAGGTTTAAGGATTCATTCAGTACAAGCTTCACTATATTATAACTTGATTTTCCCCTTTACAAACAGTAATTGAGTACCAGTAAGTCACTGTTTTGTTTTGCATGGTAGATCCAGAGTAGAGAGCTTTCAGTTTCAAAACAAGAAGTTTATTTCATACATCTAAAATCATGCATGCAGTTGTATATAAGATCTGGTATATTAGCCCCTTGTAGGTGTAGGTCAATCAAGTCACACCTCGAATTATAGATAATCAGTTCCTATTGCAACAGTTGCTAGTCTCAAGGTTTGGTTATTAATCACTGGTTTCCTTGCCTAAAGCCACTCTCAGTCACAACTGAAAGGTATTGCGTTCATGTATTGAAATTTGTATACTTGTGCATCAGAAGGATAGTGAAAACACTTTTTTCACCCAAACAGTCTTTAAGTATTTTTGATTTTGATTTGGACTTGGATTTTGCTGTCAGTATAGGTAATACCATGATTGATCAATGCCTTTTGAAATTAAAACTACTTGGATAAACCAACTAATTTGCAGTTCATGTTTTAGTAGTTTTAAAACTACTCTAACATTATATACTTGATGAATCATTCAAATCATATGTACATTTTTTACACATTCCCTTCAATTTATTTGAAACTATGACAAAGAAATAATAACCCTAAACAAGCAACTGCCACTTATCAATCTAAAAATAGGGTGATTATGTCACCACCAAACATTATGTCACAGATTTTTTTTTACTTCAACATATTCCAATCGGATAACTTGGTCAAAAAAGTGAATGATTTCAGTACACAAGCAAGTATATGAAGTATCACAAAATCATAACACTTGATGAATAGCTTATGGCAAATAAACTGACTAACAGTCTAAAGTGAGTGAAATCATGATGCTTGTTCCTTTCCTGGGTATCTGTGACATTTCTTGTTCAGAATATTTTTGTTGATATTTATAATGCTCCACTCTCTTATTGTCAGACAAAAGATTACACTAGCCTCCTGCCTGATGGTTGATTAGTATGAATCACAGGAATTCTTCACATTTTTTGAACAACTAGTGTTATAACTTCACTGTAAATGTCAAGTCCAGCTTGCCTTGATGGCCTGATTACATTAACCTTAGAAAATACAAAATCAGTGATTTCGATGCTGTGAGCCACTTCAACAGGTGCAACTACAACAACATCATCCTACAATTTCGTGCTGAATTCCTGCATTTATTTCCTCGGATCTCTCCAACGCATATTTCAAAAATGTCTCTACCCCGTCAGCCATTTTAGAAATGCTTGTTCAGATTGGTGACGCTTATATAATTCCTTTCCAGCAACCCAACGGCAATATCAAAAGAGGCCAAGGAATCGAAGCAAATCGAAATCGTTCAGAAATCCCGCAAAACAAAATGGCCGCCGATGATGAACATGTGAGCTAATGACGTAGTTTAAATCAAACACAAATTCGTAAGTTTACATAAAAGTTTGAAAGTTTTAAAAGACATTTCAAAAGTTTAGATTTAAATGGAAAACGAGATAAAATAAATATTTTTCAAATTTAAATAAATTTTGGAGAGGAAGTTTGAATTTAAAAGTAAAATAGTCTAAATCAAATATAAATCACAAAAGGATTAAATATTGCTACATGTGGGCAGGCATACTATTTTCACTCAGCGGGCGGTAACAATGTTGCCATTCTCGCGTCACACAATATGTTTTTGGTTGGTATTAATCTAACGTACTAAGATTTTGATCACCTCTTATTTTTTAATCTTTTCTTAATCCGCCTATTTCTTAATTCTTTATTTAGGTGATATACTAACTTGTAATGTTTAAATGTATTTTTGTGACAAGAAAGAAGTCACGTTGTCACCGCAGGGGTGTAAATGGTCGATTTCGCAAAATAGTTAGTCTTCCTAAATTACTACTTTGCGAAATGGATAAAAATCCTTGTTATCAATTCACGATTACACTAAATCCTTGTGACTCTTTACCTTATTAGAAAATATGTTGGCATCATTCCTTTAGTTTCGTTACATCTTGCCTAGTTTCGTTTCGTTTCGGTTTCGCAAAATAGAAAAAGCCCTGAAGTTTCAGGCATGTTTACGATATGAACTGCACGCTAAAACCTTTTGCGAGAGTGATACTGGAGTCTTTTTCGTCTGTTTGTTTGTTTGCGTGTTTTTTTTTTTTTTTTTTTTTTTTTTTTTTTTTTTTTTTTTTTTTCACCTACAAACCTGTGATAAAGGTTAATGTGCCATTTTGACGTTGGGTGATTAAAAGTTAACCAAAATATTCGGATCAATTTTTCCTACCTCGCAAATAGACCATCGAAAAAAGGTTGACATTTCCCACGTGTATTTCCGTTCAGTTAAGTGTCGCGTAATGCGTTCGAATTACTCAACGACACTGTACATTGATTACACCTTATGTAAAGTACATGTCATTACAACTACAGCGCCAGTTAATATTTCAAATCACTTTTGTACTTTATGGCCTTAAAGGGAAAGTACGGTCTAGAAAAAGTTTATCTCAATTAGAAGACTTTTTTCTCAGGAGTTCGAAAATAACTGCCATTTTGTCCACTTTGCTTTGTATTAGCGACAAGAGCGCTTTGAAATTGCCCATTTTTACAACTTTCGTGGTTAGAAAAATGCCATCTTGGATATTACGTCAGTTGTGACGTAGCAATAGTCAAACATTGTTCGGCGCTTTGTCCTTGTTGACCTGTTTGACCTCTGTGAAGACAATTTCTAACACTCCTAATAGTTGAAATGAGGTGAACTGTCGTCCGGTTAGCCTCGATTTCTGCCACTCTCTCGCGTCCGGTCTTTTTCGTTCCTCCCCGGAGAGGAGCGTGGGCTCGGGTTCCCGAAAAACGGCTAGAAATCGAGCCTATCGTGTGGTTGAAAGTCAAAATACATACTAAAACTCAAAAGGAAAAGGTGTAAGCCTCCACAAGCCACCAGAAAGGAAAATATTAAAGATAAGTTAGCCGGCGAAAATTATTAGGGACTTTAAGATACCTGGACGGCTGTTTCAGAGCACGGCTGACCGGAAGTAATTTTACACGTGTAGACTGTATTGCGCATGTCTGCACAACACGTGTTGCCGTCCAGTTGTTGTCGAGGACTTCAGAATGGCAGATATTAGATCTGAGCCTGCGTAAAAGCGGTTTTGTGTAAAGATGCACGGAATCGAGGCACTTGGGTCACAGGCTTGGTAAATTCTCAAACGTATCACTGTATATTTCAAAACAACTAGCATTTTACGCCTTTTTTTACTTTTATCGACAATCTGAAGCATTCAAATGGCAAAGATAGTAATGGTTAGACATTGTATTGCATTCGGAGCGATAAACCACATTGCAAGCATCTTTCGTGGTAAAAAACTTTAAATGCGAGTTGTTATGAAAAATACAGTGATACCTTTGAGAATTTACAAAGCCTTTGGCCCAAATGCCTCGATTCCATGCACCTTTGAACAAAACCGTTTTTACGTGGGCTCAGATCTAATATC
Source organism: Stylophora pistillata (assembly GCF_964205215.1). Classification (NCBI taxonomy): domain Eukaryota; kingdom Metazoa; phylum Cnidaria; class Anthozoa; order Scleractinia; family Pocilloporidae; genus Stylophora; species Stylophora pistillata. The sequence continues at coordinate 8,351,670 of NC_142522.1, read as the reverse complement.
TGCCATTGGAGTTTTGCCGTCCACAAGTGAACGTAAGCACATTTGACGAGCATTTCTTTTAAAATTCATTATTTCCAATTGACAAGGCTGTCCTTACTGTTATTTCTTGTTTTGATAAAAAAAGTTAAAAAATTGAAGTGTAAAATACCGTCGCAAATGAGTGTTTGTTTGCTGTGCTTCGCAGTGATGGCGAATATGTCAACTAAACTTGAATGAAATTGAATTTTCTGGCTTGTTTCCAGAATTATATTGCTCACTCCATGTATCACGTAAATTACTGCTATTCACCATAAATGTTCAGCCATAAGTTAAATTCTTCGTACTCGTAGTAAGGCAGCTCTAAATTAACTGACTTATTAGCTTCGTACAGAAACAGGAACTCTTCGTCGGTCAGTAGCTTTTCTGCGTAAGCAATAACAGTCATTTCGTGAGTCTTTTTAAAAGATACCATGATTTACGAACAGTGCTAGAAACTTCAGGTTCGCTGCCGTCCTCCGTTCAAACAACCCGCTCCTTAACGTAGAAAGTTTCCCGCCAAGAACGTCGGTTTCGGCCCAGTCCTCCGCGCCTAATATTACCGTCCTCGAGGTCAGCCGTCCAGGCATCCTAAAGTCCCTATTAACTCGCGAGGACGGCTTGGCAAACTCTGCAAAACCTCAGAACTGCCACAACGAAGACTTCCAGCAAGATATACAGGCATGTAAGTTTTCCTTGTTAACCTTCGCTTCGGACTAAAAGCTATACTTTTCCATATTCAACACAAATTTCATTTATTTACTCTATGAATTTTTTCAAACCATTTTGTTGTAAGCGAATAAATTGAAACTCGAAATGGTGGCATACCGTATGTGGTGAATTCTCAGTCGCCACCCTTGACCAAAGCCGATTTCCAACATCGTGCGCTTTTCCAAACAGTGTATAAACATATCTTGTCTTTCCTAAGTCTGTTATGAGTCCACCGAGTAAATTTTCTTTACCCAACCAGTCGCATTCTCCTACGAACAAAAACTAGATGACATTGCTGGCAAATAATCAAGACAGACACGTTTGCGACAAATACAAATTATCCTTCGTTAGGCAGGCGGCCGTATTTCACTCTATCATACCGATTGGACACGATAAAAATAACACGAAAATATTTTAAGTCTTCCAACCAACTGCTTGACGTAATTATGCAGTGCTTATGCTTTCAACCGCCTCCCGGTTAGCTCAATGGATAGAGCGCTGGACTGTTGTGCGGGAGGTCGAGGGTTCGAGCCCCGGCCGGACCAACACTCAGGGTCTTAAAATAATTGAGAAGAATTTGCTACCTTTCTATAACATCAAGAAATGGTTAGATATTCTAGTCTTCTCGGATAGGGACGAATAAATGGAGGTCCCGTCTCCTGCAGGGTTGGGGTAGGAGACGTTAATTTCCCACATACGAGATCACTGTGTGATGGATGTCCTCCCCTGAGGTGGGATGGGTGGGATATTGGGCGCACTTAATTTGGAGCCTCGCTCTGTTGTGCGACCCTCACCATACTCTGGTGAAAGTGATTAAATTTCAAAATTAAATCGAAAGTTTCATTTTAGCTTCAGTCATATTGATGTAATTTCTAATGTTAACACTGACTGTATGACAGAGGCGACTTTCTGGCGCGTGTGGAAAATAACACAGCTCTACCTCTCAGAAGTCGCTATGTTTCAAACACTTCAGAATGAAAAATACTGCGTTGAAGCTAATTCTAAGCAATAAAGATAATAAGACCATTCCAAATTAAAGGTGAATGCTGACACAAACAAAATTTAATTCGTAACAATTAACTTCTGCCTTTTGTCTGCGTTAATTTCTGTAACTTAATGTTTCTAATCAATTTTGTCGGTGTTTACGAAGAATGATCTTCAAGTCTATCATTTCTAACCTTTTGCATACCAACTGGGGCTGATTTTGGTTCCACATGGCTCGTGTTTAGTTGTACACCGAAGCTGGGTTCCTGTAACTGCAAAAATAATTTGTCTCATTCCGAGTAGCAATGTGAAATGAATCCGTCACGGGCACTGCGGTCTTCTTTAGCAAAATAACTGTCACTCCACAGCTTGGATTTGTTTGAGGAAAAAACCTTTGCCTTTTAAATTGAGTGGGTTTCCTAGTACAGTTAATCCTTAGGAGCATACTTTCTCATTTTCCGTAGGTTTCTCTGGACAGTTAACGCAAGAGAACCACTCGCGATTTCCAAGACGTGAGCGACTGAGCGGGCTGACGTTTCTTTTTTAAACTTATTTTCCTGACTTTCTCTCTCTTTCTCTTCAACAAAGGTACTCCTTTCCCTGAAGACGAGCCATGTTTCCTTTGAAACATAAATGGATGTATTACACCCTCTCGGCTTGATTAAAATCCAAGTCGAGAATTTATTAAGTAGCGCTCTCCTCGCCGCTGTTTTCCTTGTTTACATCCACTTTAGCAGCGATGTAATTTAGCATGCTTGACTATTGCTACGTCATAGTTTCGTCATAACAAAGATGGCGGATTTCGATTTAAAAATGCCGATTTTTGAAACGGAATTGTTCGCAACTAAAACGCTTTTAGCTCAAATGAATAGCCAGTTCGGACAATGCAAGCAAGAAACTTTCGATACTGGTAAACTTTTTCTAGACCGTACTTTTCCCTTTAACGACGCATTGATTTATTCACGAACGTAGAGGAGAATCCGCAAAGTACTCCATGCAGATTTTTCTCTTTTCCCTTTCGCTAGCTGCTGTTACTATTATTTGGCAGGCTGCATGTGCAATCTACACTTTTGGTGATGGAGAAGAATTGGGGAAATGAGTCTGTCTTTTTGTATTTTAATTCGAGCCTCCGCATATCGTGTACGCCATTTTTTGCAAATCCACTTTTTCATTAGTTTCCACTGCCTGTGAGCCTGGAACAGGCTATAGATAACAGGAAGTTTAACAAAACGAAACTCCACCATAGTACATTAGATTGTTACCAATATCCACACATTCCGACATATCTTTCTGTCGTTACTTCCACAGCATTGATTTCAAGGGCTAATGGCGTCCACATTAACCAGGAGGTATCTTTATTGGTCCATTGCAGCGATCCTTTTTACCTTGTTACTCTTATCGCTTCGTGTATTCACTCCACCAAAGCCCAGGTGAGTTTTAGAATAAAGAAATCCTTGATTGCTTGGTGGAAGCCGTGGCTACACCTATGTCACACTTGTACCAAATTCAAATCAAAATGTAGTTGTGGTGAAATCAGTATTGAGAGATTTTTCTGATGCCTGCCTGTTCTAGTCCAAATGTTTTAGCCAAGTTCTTACAGTCAAACTAAGTGAAGCGTGCCCCTCTGGATTACATTAATGATTTGATTATTTGAATATTGAACCCGCGAATCGTCTCAGGAGCGCAATAACGAATTGAATATTTGAACATGGAACCCGCTCACCGTTTAAAAAATGCAATAACGGATTGATTATCTGAACATTGAACCCGATAGCCGTATTCGTTTTGAAAAGGCGCGGATTATTGTTCAAATCAGAAATCCATTTCTGATTGGATTATGCAAACACGTGATGATGTATCGGAACCATTTCAACCTGGCGTCAGACATGGCGGGAAAGGTGAGTTCGAGTGTTGTGTAGAACGTCTTGTAAATGTTGTAAATGGAATGTTATCGACAGCTGTTTTCGCCTATTTACATCTTAAGGAACTTGTAGAAATTCTTGTGTGTATTCGTTGTAAATGGAATGTTATCGACAGCTGTTTTCGCCTATTTACATCTTAAGGAACTTGTAGAAATTCTTGTGTGTATTCGTTGTAAATGGAATGTTATCGACAGCTGTTTTCGCCTATTTACATCTTAAGGAACTTGTAGAAATTCTTGTGCGTATTCGTTGTAAATGGAATGTTATCGACAGCTGTTTTCGCCTATTTACATCTTAAGGAACTTGTAGAAATTCTTGTGTGTATTCGTTGTAAATGGAATGTTATCGACAGCTGTTTTCGCCTATTTACATCTTAAGGAACTTGTAGAAATTCTTGTGTGTATTCGTGGTCAAAAAAAATTTTTACGGGCGAAGCCAGCGCAAGACTTTTTTATTTCGTTAATATTTACGATCGACTGTTTTCGCAGTGTTTTTACCCTGCAGTTTGTTCATTTTCAGGATTCCTCGTCTAATAGAACAATCATATTGGACTTCAGAAATGGACTTCTAATTTGAACAATGATCCGCGCCTTTTCAAAACGGATAGGGCTATCGGGTTCAATATTCAAATAATCAATCCATTATTACATTCGTGAAAAGGCTAGTGGGTTCAATAATCAAATAATCAATTCATTATTGCATTCTTGAAACGACTGGCGGGTTCAATATCCAAATGATCAATTCATTAACATAATCTTGAGGGGTACGCTTCACTTAGTTAGACTGTAATAATGCTTTACATGATAGCAATGCTCAAATACCCACTATAAGCCACACCCCATTATTTCCACTATTAACACTAAACGTGTTACCTCTTCAGATTTTTACAACCCCCATTTAAGGCAGTGAAAAACCAGGAGGAAATAAGGACGTGTTTATGTAATAACATAACAAAGGAGAGAGAGAAAACAACAAAGGAGAGTGAAGATATTAAGACAGATGTAAAAACAACTGAATCAACCTGGCTGAGGGATTCCTTTGGAAAGGAGCTTCACGAAATCCACTCCCAACTGAAATTCCTCTTAGATCATAAAAGTATACCTTCGCCAGAACTTGTAAACAAAGTTGGAGAACTTGCAAAACGCCTTGATGCTAAATCAGAACCACCAACTACAAATAGTGACACGAACAACAAAAGTTTGGATGTGTGTCCAGAAGAATATAGAGGAAACCAAATTGGTTACCCGTTCTATGCCAAAGGTTGGTTTCTCACCAACTGTACCAGTGCCAAACCCCTGAGAGCTGTAATAAGTATTTTAATAAATACCGTTGCATATCCTCAGGAAGATGAGAAACACATTCGCAATGTATTAAAAGGTATCAATGATACCTACCCAACAGTTCAAGTTCATGTAGCAACTCGTAGTAACGATATCGTGGAAATGGCCCAAAAGTACGAAAACATTGACGTGGTTAAAGTCAATGATACAAAAGAAGCAACAGTTTGGAACACACTCAAAGGTAAAACCTCCACTTCGTATGTACTGGTAGCACGTGACGTGGTTCACTTCTCATGGCTCACTCAAATAGAGCGACAAATTCGTGTGGTTAGTCAGATACCAAATGTAAAAGTTGCCGGGGGAGCATTTCGGAATATTTCAGGTCACTGGAAAGCTGGATGCGTGCAAACCAAACTACTAAACTATGTTCTAGAATATCAAGAAGGTTACTTTCACTCACAAAATGCGTGTATGTTTTGTGATTATCTGCAGGGACCTTTTTTAGCTAAAGCAGAATTGTTTAAGCTGGACGAAAGTCTTCCAAACGAAGTGATATTTGAAGACTGGTTCTTGCGCATTAGAGAGGATGGCCACCAAGTTATGACCTGCCCAGATTCTATGTATTTCGCTTCAGATTACACTTCGTATTCCAAGAGCACTAAAAAGGACGTTTGGACACCTTTGGCGAAAAAGAGGGGCATTAATCGGGTACTGTTGCCCCAGGGGGTCAAACATTCATTCTCTTGCGACGAAATTGGTGTCACGTGCAAAGCAACACACGAACTACTCCCAATTTGTTGCTTGGAAGAGTATGCACATGTGTTGACAGTTCTTCAGAAGTTCTGTGATGAAAGAAATATTTCATTTGAACTTGACTCTGGTTCTATTGTTGGTGGTGTAAAGTTCAATGGCCTTGTCCCGTATGATGTCGACGGAGATCTCATCACGTTGTCATCACAAATTGAAATATTTAACAAGGAAGAAACAAAACAATATTTTCGAAGTAAAGGAATCTCATTTTCCGGATATAAAGCGCCACATTTTCACAAAGAAATGGGAAAGTTAGTTAATGGTTTCCTGTACATCAATTTCCGTGGATTTTACTTCGAAGTCTGGGGGATGGCGGATATGACCAATTGGCAGCACCTCCCACCAGAGCTACGGAGCCTTGCATCGTTTACCAAAGCGAATATAAGAGGTAACTGGGTAAACACGGCTTGCAATCCTGCTTTGTATATAAGGGGTCGTTATGGAAGAGAAACTCTTAAACATGCTCAGTCCTGGATAAAACAAGGACTGGCAAGTGGTTGGGGGGAGTACAAACCTGGCAGCTTCAAGCCCTGCAATAAACCAAAGCACCACTCATGCTTGGATAATTTGCCAGCCGATGGTAATATTCCATTCTTTGTGGATTAATTGAGCTTTTCTCGTGAAACTTGTCATCACAGAATACGAACATCAAATCATCTGCTTGTTGGCTTTGGCTGTGCGTTTATGCCGATGGAAACGTAAAGAGAGCCTATCGAAACAGGAAGGCCTCAAAAGAGATTAAAAATGCGACTTGTGGATCGTTTTCAGAGAACGTTACGGCCAGCAATTGGTTCACGGCAAAACAATTAATTGGCGGCCATGTTGGTGTCTCTACAGGAAAAGGATATATCGATTTGTACTCTGCATACGAACAACGTTTAGGTAGTTTAACTCACGTCCGAAATCATTGTTAATTACTTGGTTAATAACAGCAATGATAGTGCCAAGTGAAAGAACGAAAGTAGTGAAAGTAAGGCTTCGCTAAGTTTTGTCATGATAAATCGCAAGAATAATGATTGACGTTGTTTTCTGTGCGGTTGAAGTTCAATGCTGATTGTTATATACCTTGACTTTCACTTAACAAAACGAGCACTGTGATTGGTTGATTCTTGATCACGTGCCCCCTAATCAAATTCAAATGTATCCCGACCGGGATACAATTACGCAGTTGTTGCCCGCTCGCCGAATATAGCAGCATGCTTTGCCATAAGATTGTTTAAGGGAAAGTCTAAATATGAAACAAAGCACTTAAGGTTACTTCTCACCTTCAGAGGCCGAAAAAATCTTTTTTTTTATTGGACTAGGCTGAAGTTAGCCATTTTACCATTTACAAAAAAACTGTAAAAATTCCAAACGGCGTCCGACTTATTTGGGAAAACGTATTTTCAAATTAAAGTTAATAAATCAGGAAGGTGTCACAATCTCGTAAATGGGCAACCCCACTAGGTGTATATCACGCCAATTTCATGTGATTTGCATATTTTGTTTACATCGTACACTTGATAACATCCTCACGTGGAAGTTCTCTGCCAGTGGAAAGTCTTTTCTCATGGATAAAAAACATAAATCAAAATGAGTGAGCAGTACTTGGACAAAGAAAAAGAAAAAAAAAAAAAAAAAAAACAGGCTCAAAGAAGAGAGCCTGAATGGCACCTCTTTGTCAGGAAAAAAAACAGTCCTGGCACTCCTCTTCACTCTGGCATCCAAATTGTGAACAAAGAAGTCGCCATTTAATCTACACCTGTCGTATTTAAGGTTAGAAACAAAGTTTCCTCTCAATAAGCGCAAACCAGCCCTGGTACAAAAACATAGGCAATCGTCTTGAATCATATGAAATCATGAATAAACTTACCCGATGGAACTCATTCAGCGCTAAGGGTATTTCTTAAACTGTCTGTCGATTCGCTGTTTTGCTTTTCAGAAGTTTTTCCAGCTTTACCTTTTTTGCTGCGGGTTTTCCTTTACCAACTTTGCCCATTACTCAACGTTCATCAGAGCGAGATAAAAACAACCTGAGTGCTATGCAATGCTTTTCCCAGGAAAATCTTGATCCATTGTCATTGACACCAGGTCCCATCTTCCCATTGGTTCGCTGTTTCAGGAGGCGCTTCTTGTTTACAAACCTTTAGGAGCTAAAATCTTGCATTTCATTTTGAGAGATATACATCCATTCTGAGCGAATTTTTTGGGACTTGACCGATTTTCGTGAGATTTCGCCAAAACATACCAGGGATAATGAGGAACGAAAGTATGTCAGGAAATTTTGATATTTGAAATATTTTTGACGTGGCGTCCATTCACGCAACAATTCTCGCATATTTTACGCTACTCTAACTTTAGATGCGGATATTTAGTCAACCAATCAGACATCAGCTGAGACGCTTGGAATCAACAAAGAAAAGAACAAGGCAATAAGGTAGGCCCATTTTATTTCAAAAGAAGACATTTTTTTCTCTCTTTTAAGGCAAACCGATAACATCCCATACAAACCTTTATAAATATAAAACGTTGCGCAACACGGTAAGAGTCACGTCCGCTTTTCTAGAAGTGAGCTTGGGCTGCCTGTGCTCCAGCATATCAGTGCATAACATAACAACGCATCTAGGTGCGCGGGGATCTCGTATTCCGCCGATTGCGTTCATTGTTTTGCTAAAGATCCCTGCGCGTGGCGAACGAACGTTAATTTCCATGTGGTTTCTAAATAAATGGAGAGATCATCGGGCCTTGAGCCGAATTCAGAATTAATTTTAGCTCGTCGCAAAGGGGAAATTCCATGATATGTCCAAGAGGATTAGAAGCAAGGTTGATAGTATGAAATCCGGCAAGATAATTACGAAAGACGTGATGAAAATGTACTTAAGGGCCCACCACATTTTATCAACGGCTTTTTCCGCATGAAAATGAGAAGAAAAATATGCCTTTGGAATGAGTTCAATTGTCTATGTAAATCATTCGTGATTGTGAAGTTCTTAACCCAATCATTGTGTTTCAAGTACATCTCGAAATGCAACAGCTCTTGTAGGATCTTACTGTTGAAAATGCACCAACACGTTTCCTAATTAATCAGCTCCTTTATTCTAAGAATCACTCCGCTTAAACTTCAGGCTTAACTACAGCATCAACCGACACGAGCGCATGCAGGATCGCTATATTTAACTAAGTAGCTACGTGATACCTAGGAGTACAAAGTACATTCTGGGAAATCGAGTGAAGTCATTCCCGGTCATACACAACAGAGAACAATAACAACTAAACGAATAAGGCATTGTTCACGGTTCCCGACATTACATCACAATCTTACATTACCGCTATTGTCGTTACCTCGATTGAAATCCCTTCCATTTATAAATCACCATATAACCAGGCGAGATATTACAAAACTAAAGGAATAATGCCGATTTATTATCCAATCTTGCTTCGCAGAGTGCAAATAACGCGCACAACTCGTAAAAATACTGTAGTAATATCTTATGATCACATGATGTATCAATTTGCAGAAATATGAAACCCGATTCGCGGTAAGACAGGTGGTGTAATAATTCAATATGGACAAAATAAACGTGTTGTATTTACTAAAAATACTTAGTTTTTATTAACCGAGCGGGACGTCTGTATGGGAAAACCTTCGTCGCCACTACAGACCGAACGCAGTGAGGTCTGTACCAGCGACCGAGGTCAAGATTTATCCATACAGACCGACCTAGCTCGGTTGTTAAGATGTTTATTATATGGTTGTGTCTTACATGCCAATTTTTTATATTCTTTGTACCTTTTTTTTTCTAGACCGGTCTGGATGCCGGTCTGGATGGGAAAATCTAGACTGTTTTTAATATTGATTTCAGCCAATCAAATTCGTGAATTCGGTAGTTCCCAGTCCTTGTGAGACACAGCCATATAATAATTAGCGATACTACACAATAAAACGTCTAATAAGATATATATTTATATTTTCTGATAAGGTAAAAGAAATTTTTGCAAAGATTTTGGAGAAATCGTCATTTCAGTTAAACATTTCAAAATGGTATATCACCAAAACTTGTGGCCTTCTTTAATTTCTCAAAACTTATACAAAATATTTCTCAAAATAGCAATTTAAGGAGAGATACTATTTTGCGAAATGGACTATTTTCATCTTTCAATATAACGATGTCTTTCTTTTTTTATCATAAAAATACGTGTAAACATTACAGGAACATTACATTATAGTACTTTCCCGAAGATGATGGTAACCTCCTCTTTCACTATTCATACGAAACTAATTTCGCAAAGTAGTCATATGTTAGTCTCCACTGGCTGAGAGCCTGCAATTCCCCCAACAGGCTGTAGATAAGGGGAAGTTTAACAAAACGAGACTCCTTTATAGTACATTAGATTGTTACCAATATCCACACATTCCAACATATCTTTCTGTCGTTACTTCCACAGCATTGATTTCAAGGGCTAATGGCGTTCACTTTAACCAGGAGGTGCCTTTATTGGTCCATTGCTGCGATCGTTTTTACCTTATTACTCTTATCGCTTCTTGTATTCACTCCACCAAGGTCCAGGTGAGTTTCAGGATAAAGAAATCCTTGATTTGTCCCACGCTCGTGACAAAGACAGAAAACACCTTTCTATATTTCTTCACCAAGCTCAAAACTTACCATCTTTCTTAATCTTTACAAATCCTTGATTGCTTGGTGGAAGTCTTAGCTATACCTATGTTACACTTGTACCAAATTTCAGATCAAAATGGAATTGTGGTGAAATCAGTATCGAGAGATTTTTCTGATGTATACAACATGGTATGAACGAGAAAATCTTGCTTCCTCATGCAGCAGAATAGTCACTTGTAGTTTCAAAGCATATATAGTGGTTGTTCTGATGATATTGTAAATTTATATTGTAAACTTACAATATTGTAAAAATACAATATTATTACAATATTAATATTGTAAACTTAATATTCGTGGTAAGGTGCTGAGCTTTTGTCGTAACCTTCCTTCCAGGAATAGGAAAAGAAAAAAAAACAAAGTTAATTTATCTTTCCGTAGCATTCGATTTCCATTTTTCTCACAAGAAGAATCTGCATGAGCTTGGCCCGAGATGTCAGGTGTTCTTGACATTTAAGTATCAACACTAACACCATTCCTTATCACATTTTAGATGATCGAGTGGTGTTGTGCTCTCAAAATACTGGTTTCATGGCTATAAAGGCGCGAGAGTAGCGGGAATGACCGATGTGACTTTTCAGGAGAATATTTTACAGGAACATGGATCGTCCCACTGGATCCTGCTTTAAAGGTATAGTCCAGGTTCACCCCACCTCTCCCTCCCCTCCCCAATAAGGTATGAATTGTCAATCATTTCTTAGAGTGTCGAGGTATATCCCTTCTCTAATGTTACCTGCGTGGTTCTTCTTGTTACTTTATTTTAGTCTTATCTAGATTAACACTTACTAGTTAAAAAAGTGATCATCTTAGAGAAACTCGCCCGATCAACTTCATCTATTTTCCTTATTTAGTATGTTACTCGTTATCTAGTATATTACTCGATACCCCTTTTTGACCGTACGAATCGCACTCACTATAGAAATGAAAAGTCTATAAAGAGTCGATTATCACGCACAAATAACCTAGTGGTTTAAAGACAGAAGCTTCAATTGTACTGTTATCGATCTTTTGATGAAAATCCAACCGTTCAAAAGCGATGAACACTTAACACGACGTTCCCTGTGAAACAAATTAAAGTGAATTTTGTCATTCATGTTTTCCGTGCTCAGAATTCATTACTGTTTTTCAAATTTAGACGTACAAAAGCGAAATACAAGAACCTTAGGCAGAACACGCTTGATATTCGAGGTAAACTGGTGAGCTTCTGTCTTTATCATTCTCCCAGAGATAGGAAGAAGATGACCAGAATGTCTAACCATTTGCGGATGTCATAGCAAAGGCGGCACAATTTCCTTAGTTATTTTAAGACCGTGAGTATTGGTATGGTAGGCTAATACCCCTCTCCCTCCCCTCCCGAAAGGGTATGAATGGTTGATCATTTCCAAGAGTGTTTCGAGGTAGCTCCCCTCTCTAATGTCACCTTTTTGTTACTTAAATTTCGACATCTGTAAAGTGCTCTTCCAACTAGCTACTAAATCTTTATCGCCCGTAAAAATTATTCCCCAAAGAAATTGATGAAGTAGATTTATTCATTGGGCATCGCGATTATTTTCTAAAAATTTCTGAAATATAAAATGGCTTATTCCTTGCAAAAAAAAAAAAATGACAAGGATTTTAAAACTGCGTTGATAATCCGTTGATAATGTCACCAATTTCTGTTTCCTGACTGGAAAAAACATGATTTCCTGCTAAAATATTTATAAAAATGTTTGAAAAAAAATTGGACACTACACTTTCGATATAAAGCTCCTTAAATTAAATCTTCAACATTTACTTGGGCTACCTGACGTATCACCGTTCAAAAGTAAATTACATATAATTTGCTCAGTTTGCGTAATCAATTAGTACTGAGCTTTTGAAAAAAAAAATGGTCAAACCATTGCATGGTTGGATTCCTTAACTATTGGCTTTCGAGAAGTTTTTGAACTGTTAAACGTTCATGAACACGACTTTATGAACTGTCCTGTCTCAAGCTAGGGTGCGTTCTTTACAGAAATGTTGCATGCGTGGACAACAGCTGAGTGCCTCAAGTTTAGCTCGCAAATGGCTTCCTCTTTGTACACGGTGGCAATTGACATTTACGAGCTTGAATTAGTCCAGTTCATTTCGTTACGGGGTTTCATTTGACTCGTGGCTATTTGGTTGTGGAAGATTGTGGCCAATTTCCGAAATCAAATGTCACGTTGTTGCCAGTCAACATAAAAGAAGCCTACTTAGACACGTCTTCAAAGCCATTGTTTCTCATCCATTTCCTGGTCTCGTTAAGAGATTCGCTGGCGCTTTCACCGCGGTACAAGTGTTTGTAGAAACAAGTCATGAACTTCTCTGTGGCTGCGTCATCTAAGGCCCACCGTGCCGCTAACACTGAGCGAGCCGGATCCTAAGAACGCTCGGGCGATTCCAATAATTCCCTCGGATCTTATCTGCCCACGAGCACTGTGACAACAGCTAAGTACCACCAGTTTAGCTCGCAGCTTAGTTCGTGAAATGTCCGCCATCGTCAAGAGGTAGACATCCTCTCGTGGAACATAGTTAGGGGGACAGTCAGGGGAAAGGACAATCTCTCCTCTTTCAGCATTATCATGGGCAGCTAAATGGATGAGACTCACTGAATGAATCGCTTGAAGTACCGCCTGCTTTGTCGCGTGTTCTCCAATCAAAGGCTTTACCCCAAGAAGTCTTCCAAGCATCTCTGCTTCCTTTCTTGCACAAGGCAATGACGTTATAATCATGCGTCTTCCCTTGTAAATCACCTCTCCAACCTCAGGATCTCCCACTATTAGTGCATCTGTTTGATTGTGATACTCTGGAGGACTGTCCTGAATAAGTTTGAGTGTCGTCAAAAATGGAACGATGCGAAACTTGGAGAACTTAGATAAATACTTTCCCCCTTTGTCAATCAAGGCCGCAAATGGCACCTGGTACAAAGAAGAATCAGGGACAATTATCATCTCAGGCTCCTTCAGCAAATCGGCCACGGGAGCGATGATTATCTTGTGACACAAGTCAAGATTTTTCTTGACGTGGTTGTCATGACAATCACGCAAGAGCGCCCGGTTTTTATAATGAAGTAACATCGATTCGGTGTTATCTAGAGATCGATCTTCACAATTCTGTTCGGGTAAAATGCCAAGGCCACGAAAGCTTTTTGTAAAAAACTCATCCAAGTCAGGTACTAATCCGGTCTCCACGTTTTTTTCCAGGCTAACTTCTTTTTCTGTAAAAAGAATAGCTCCTGTAGCTTTGAGAATCCAGTACCGTACATCCTTTTCTCCAACAGAGATGTAGAGGCATGCAGGGCTTCTTTCCTTGGCGACAATGTTTTGAATATCACACCAAGATTTTGGATTACCAGAGATTGGCTCTTCAACAGAGTACCAAGCTGCCATCAACTCGGCTAAGCCTCTTGCTCGTCGCAGCTCCTCGACATAGAGGGCGTCCTGTAGTTTTCCGGTCTTAGAAAGCAACCGACTGAGCAACTTGTAGGGAGAGGCGCCATGCTCCTCTAAAAATGATGTTTTAAACTGATCGCTGTCTTAAAGAGAACCTCGCAAAGTGTCGAATACTTCAATGCTTTGGAAAAGAAACGAACAGGCTTCTTTAGTGTCGAATTGTAATAGCTTCATCACCGATAGGTTACAAAGGCATTTCAACTCATAAAACTTGTGTCCCATAGCCCTACTTAATGCGAGAGCTTTCTTGAAGTATTCCTCGGCCATGTCATATTTAGCGAGTGATTGGAAATACCTTCCTGTATCTATGTAATTGATCACAACACCATCTTTCCTACCAATTTCCACGTTAATTGCAAAGGCTTTCTTGTAATATTCTAGAGCATTGTCGTACTCACCACGCTTATGAGAAATATTCCCAAGGTTTGTGAAATGAAATGCCTCTCCTCGCCTGTCACCAATTTCCCTCCAGATTGGCGCTGCTTTCTCTAGAAATTCTTCAGCCTTTCCATATTTACCGAGATACAGAAAAAGATATGACAGACTTCCATAAATGGTTGCCTCTCCCATTCTTTGGCCAATTGTCTTGAAAATTCGCAGGGCTCTCTCCAGGTTTTTTTGAGCCTTACCATAATCACCAAGTGTTTCGAACAGTACTCCGAGGTTTCCGTAGTCTGACGCCTCCCCACTTTTGTCGCCAATTTCTATTTTGATGGTGAGTGCTTTTTCCAGGTATTCTCGGGCCTTCCCATATTTGCCGAGCGATTGGAACAGGTTTCCGAGGTTTGTGTAGTCTGATGCCTCTCCACTTCTGTCGCCGATTTCTAAGTGCATAGTGAGTGCTTTCTTCAGGTATTCTCGAGCCTTCTCATATTCACCGAGCAATTGGAACAGTTCTCCAAGGTTTCCGTAGTTTTTAGCCTCTCCGTTTCTGTCGCCAATTTCTATATGGATATTGAGTGCTATCTCCATGTATTCTCGGGGCTTGTCATATTTGCCGAGCAATCGGAACAGTCTTCCGAGACTTCCGTTGTATGATGCCTCTCCATTTCTGTCGCCAATTTCTGTTTGGATAGTGACTGCTTTCTCCAGGTTTTCTTGCGCCTTCTCATATTCACCGAGCGATTGGAACACGTTTGCGAGGTTTACGTAGCTTGATGCCTCTCCTTTTCTGTCGCCACTTTCTATTATGATGGTGAGTGCTTTCTCCAGGTAGTCTTTAGCCTTCTTATAGTTGCCAAGTGATTCAAATACCGTTCCGAGGTTTCCGTAGTTTGCCGCCTCTCCAATTGTGTCGCCAATTTCTATTTGGATAGTGAGTGCTTTCTCTATGCATTCTCGGGCCTTCTCATATTTACCGAGCAACTAGACTTCCGTAACTTAATGCCTCTCCATATTTGTCGCCAATTTCTATTTCGATAGTGAGTGCTTTCTCCAGGTATTCTCGGGCCTTCTCATATTTGCCAAGTGATTGGAATAGTGTTCCAAGTTGTCTGTAGACTGTTGCTTCCCCATTTCTGTCGCCAATTTCTATTTGGATAGTGAGTGCTTTCTCCAGGTATTCTCGGACCTTCTCATATTTATGAAGCGATAGGAACAGTGCTCCGAGGTTTTCGTAGTTTGATGCCTCTCCATTCTTGTCACCAATTTCTGTTTTGATAGTAAGTGATTTCTCTAGGAATTTTCGGGCCTTCTCATATTTGCCGAGTGACATGAACAGGTTTCCGAGGTTTCCGTAGTTTGATGCATCTCTATATCTGTCGCCAATTTCTATTTGGATAGGAAGCGCTTTCTCCAAGTATTCACGGACCTTCTCATAGTTACCAAGTAATCGAAATAGTATTCCAAGGTTTCCGTACACTTTTGCTTCCCCATTTCTGTCGCCATTTTCTATTTGCATCGTGAGTACTTTCTCTAGGTATTCTCGGGCCTTCTAAAATTTGCAGAGTGAGATGAACAGGTTTCCAAGGTTTCCGTAGGTTTGCCTGTCCCTTTCTGTCGCCAATTTCTATTTGGATAATGAGTGATTTCTCCAGGTATTCTCGGGACTTGTCATATTTGCTAAGCGGTTTAAATAGTGTTCCGAGAATTCCGTAGTTTGATGCCTGTCCCTTTCTGTCGCCAATTTCTATTTGGATAGTGAGCGCTTTCTCCAGGTATTCTCCGGCCTTTTCATATTTACTGAGCTCATAGAACAATAAGCTGAGTGTTTGGTAGTCTTCTGCTAGCCTTATTTTGTTATCAAGTTGCACGTTTATTTCAATTGCTATCTCCAAATATTCTTTAGCCTTGTCATGATCTCCAGAGGAAAGCAGTAGTAGTCCTAGTCTTTTGTAATACTCTGCTTCTCCTTGTCTGTTGCCGGTCGTTTTCATGATATTTACTGCTAATTCAAAAAAGTTTTTTGCCTCCATAAACCTTGTTTTAGCGTGAAGTAAAAGCTCACTGTGGTATTCTTTAAAACCTGGTGAATTCCATAATGTAAACCACGCCCTTTTCATTGTGGTACGGATGCATTCGCCAAATGATTTGGCAACTGGACTGTCTGCACCTAAACCCCCATTGTTTGGTAAAATCGAGCATTCTTGGCACAATTTGATGGCTTTAAGGATCAAACCAGTATTTAAAAGGAAGATTTGTTAAATAAAAGGGAACTCTTTAGCTACAATGTATCAATGTTATGTTATAGAACAAATGGTAAACACCACAGCGTACACTATTGAGTTATGGATGCACTTGGGAGGTTTGCCAAGCACTCAAGAAGCTAGAGTCGCTCTCGGCTATCGCCTCGAGCGACTCTTACGCTTGTTTCGTGCTTAGCAACCTCCCAAGTGCATCCATAACTCAATAGTGTACGCTGTGGTGTTTCCCATTTGTTAATTTGTATACATGTGTAGTAAAACTATGCGCGTATAGTATCTGGTAGCGCGTTCCAAGTCTTAGCAGCAAAATAACGAAATGACTTAAGACCATGCTTGGTACTGTTAATCTTAGGTAAGGAAAGCATGTTAGTGCCTCTTAAATTGTAATCAGTCCTCCTTGGTTCAACTAAGTCAGCAATAGGTCTGGGAGCCTTATATAGAGAGCAGTTATTGACCGTTAGCAACATGTCTTGAATCCTACGACTCTTCAATGTCGTATGCAAGCCGATGTAATCGAGCAAGTCTTCATATGAAATACCCTTATCTTTATATACATATCTAAGCGCGCGTTTATTTACCCTTTCCATTTTCTTTGTATTCCCTATTTTGTAAGAGATGTATTTTATCTCTGGGTTCAAAGAGGGGGGGAAAGGTTTCAAATCAAACAGAATTGTAAATTTAGCGGGCTTTACATGGAAATATGACACATTAAATAGACGAATGATAGCGCACGCTGTAACTAAGAGATGTAATAACGTCACTTCAACGAAGTAAGCACTTTTATCCTCACGTATACTCGAATTTTTCTTCTTTACACCAAAATCGTCGCATGAATAATAATAAAATCTTTTTATTTATAAAGTTCTATACATAAAAAAATACAGTACCTGTGTATTTACTGAGGGCAGTGGCTGATTGAAGCACAGCCTTTCTGTATTCTGGATGAAGATGCGAGAGAGTAGCAGCAGGTTTTCCTTTGAGTATCACGTGATTTGTAGACGGTTTCTTTGATATGAGACTCGAACAGACCCAATGAGAGTAGCCAATGCTACCTTCGACCTGAAAAGAGAAAATGTTATTTACTTATCAAATTTTTAGAAGGAATTAGCACAAAGTACACATTGAAAAACAACCTCAATAATACCCTTAAAGAGAGAAAACCTCAAGTTGACCGTATTTTACAAACAACAGAGTAACTGTGTGGAATGTACGTCAGCCCTTCAGAGGTTCAAGTTCTTCACGGAAAATTCAATATAATTTTTAACGATTTTAAGTTATTTCAGTGAAAGACGCACAAAATTAGCAATAAAAAAAGGCAACAAACGACAAGATTGCTAGGGATGGAGAAAAACTTGCAACTAAGTTTTTCAAGAAGCCTGACATAGCAATTTCGATAGTGTTTGGAAATTATTTCCTCTAAAACCATTCGGCGAAACTTCATGGGGGTAATAAGCCTGAATTCGATTTTAGTGTCAACCTTAAGTGATTCTTTTAAGAGGTACCATATTCCTTACGTGCGAGCCCAGTTCCGTTGTGTGTCGAAACAGATCCATAGCCTCTTCACTTCCAATAATCTCAGCAATGGTTGCCTTCATATTAAAACAAAAAATAGCAACTTAAAACTAATATAAGCACCACCGAAACAAAGAGACGCTCCCCCCACACTTAAGACTGAAAATAAGAATCACTAAATATGAACTATGCCGTAAGGCGAAATCCAAACACGAGAGCCTGCTGGCACGCTAAACAGACGACGGTTAATATCTATCATTAGACATTTTGGTGTGTAGTATCGCTGAGTATTTCACGAGTTGTGCCGTATTTTGACCAGCCCGTAAGGCGAGTCAAATTACAAACAACGAGTAAAAATGCAAACCAATACTACACAACAAAACTTCTGATAGGTTCTTTATTATTCAACTGCTTTTTTTTTTTCTGCCTAGCCGCGTTTCTGCTCATTTCTCATGAGGCGGGAAAAGCAAAGCGGATAGAGAAGAGTAGCGCAGTCTACAGGTTAAACAAGTTTCTTGTACGGAACAAGTTAGCCAACTGTACATATCACAAGACATTTGTGCTCTCATTGTACCACTCATTGTACGTTTTATTCTGTATATTACACGTGGCTTGTTTCCGAAGGAAGTTTATGTCCATACTAAGCGCAAAAACCTTTGGCTATTTTCGTTTACCCATGGTACCCTTTGATAACAGCTGATAGCAATAGGTTTATCATGGTTAAATGTGTAATGATGATAATCACGATAATTATCATTATTAATAATATCCTATAATAGTATTTACCTGTCCAATCCACGCTGCGGTGTAAGACGGATCTAAAGCTTGAGAATTCTTGAATGCCTCATGAGCAAGCTGTAAAGAACGATGAGAAAATAAAAATGTTTATTCAGTATTAAACAATCCCAACGTTTAAGGCATCAATCTCGCCAACATTTAGAGCTGCAGCATGTGTTTTAAAACAAAAGAAATATTTTTTCTTCTGTCAGTGGCTTCCTTAATCATTAGTGGCAAATGCCAAGTGTATGTAAGAACAATCATCCTTCGACTACTAGCATTTTATTCACTCTACCGCCCGCTACGATGTGGGAGCATATAACAGATTTTATCACGATTTTTAAGGCGAGTGTGATGTTTAACCCTCCACACCATAATAACAGTTTGCGCACTCTCTATATTGTTTTCTATACATTTCCTAAGGTGCTGACAAGGATAACTTGTTTAACAAACAAGAGCATCTCTCGTTGGTGATCATTTCTTTTATTCTCGTGATCTTCATATTTGATTCAGGGGGGGTGATATTGTAAGGAGAAAGTAGATGCTCGTCACGAGTTACCTCTATTTTACCATGCTTTAGATACAGCACTCCTAAGTTTGTCCAAGCTATAACATTCTGTAAGCACAACATAAAATTGTTTGAATGCTTTTCTTATAAATACAGGGTCTATTAAAATTGTCGAAAAAAGGACGAAATGAACTGAATTCTTAGGCATGTGGCTATCATTATTATAGTAATTCCTTAGACCATTCGAAGATTTTTTACCACAACTGGCAGTAATGTCGCAATCTGATTGGCCAATTTGCCGTTGTCGGTAAGAGAACAGACAACGCTGCTCACGTCAACGTGTCTCGCCACGTGTCACACTGAAAGAATCATTGTATTTGACGTCGATTGTGATAAAAAAACAAATCAACGATGGTTTAGCGTGGTCTGTATTATCGACAACGATATTCGTCATCACTGTGGTCAAAATTTGCTGCGGACTCACTCGGATGCGCCTCATGAGTCAGACCACGACACACCACTGTCGATTTGTTGATCACTGCACTATGAGTTTACATAATAAGGCTCTTTACTGACGGGTATCGTGTTAGAAGGGGGTAGGGGAGGTGTTGTCAAGTTCAAAGTGTGAGTTCCAATTGGACATGATCACTTCTAATTCAATTGTTCAGTCTTTAGGTAGGTTTTTTTTTTTCAAGTTTGTGGGATTAGCTGTTTCCGTCTACTAAAGCAGACACTTACGTTTGGTTCGGTCTTGATAGACATGATGAATGAATGTTGACTAAGGTCTGGATTGTTGACTTCTGTAAGGTTTACAAAAAAATGGTTAGCAGGATCTAAACTATGGCTAATACTTGTAGTGAAATATAACCATTTTTCTCTCTTTATATTCATTTCCGATGAGGACGATCGGAATTTTTCTACTGTATACTCGAATCTTCTTCAAGGTAAAATGGATATGCGTAACTCAGTGAACCATTGTGCTCAGCTGTGATTGGCTGGTGTTTTACTGCTGACTGCAATGGTTTAAAAGTTACCGTCATTTCAAGTCGAGGCAAGTACTGTGTTCGCGTGTCGCGACCTTTTTCATTCTAGACTACGTGTAATACCGCTGGTATTAACTATATCTTCTTCAGTCACAAGTGCCTCACTCTGCAAACATTACCTCTAGAAGCCGCCACTACTCCTAAACTATTCCAGAGTTTGTGGTTTGACGGTTGCAGGGTTATTCCTTTCTTCAAAGCCTGAAAGAGTAAAATAAATACGCTTGGTAAGGTTAGGTCTATACTCGAGTCAAGTGGCCCATCCAGCTGGAGGTTGTCCAGGTTTCCTTGGCATGAAGCGACCAGGAGTATCACTACTCCTCCCTGGATGGGACGCCAGTCCATTGCAAGGTTACCCCCCCTGCATTTCATCAGTCTTCCCTGACAATTCGCTGGTACTCATTTACATTCCTAGGAGGAGTGAGGCACTGTGAGAAAAAAGTGTTTTGCCCCATAACACAACGCAGTGACCTGGCCAGGTCTCAAACCCAGACCTCTCCACCCGGAGTCAATCGCTCTGACAATCATGCCCTCGTGTTTTCCCACGATACACTTGGGTAACATAGAAAGAAAGTTTTCTTATACAACTTACACCACTCTCTCAACCAAATCGATACAAAACTGGAATCAAGCGCGACTTGCTGACTCGCGCTTTTTTCGCGCATGAAATTGTTGAAGCTCTCCGAACATAGTTCAACACAGTCGATTCCTGATATTTGGAACCCTCGCAAACTCAAACCTCGCACTCACTTGAACCCCAATTGATTACCCCTTGATTACCGCCACATCGTACCATCGATTTCTCGAACCACCCGGTCACTCAAAGCAACTTTCTTTTCCCTCATATACACTATTTCCTCTTCTTGAATTTATCAAAATTAAGACTGCTTACCTGCAGAGACCTGTGCGACATCTTCTCTTTCACATCTCCCTGTAAAATCTTTGGGGAAAAGAAAATAATAAGAATAAGTAGAGCTCTAAATTGAGAAACAAAAAATGTCAAAAAAAAGCTTCTGAATTTAAACAAAATACTCCTTTTCAAAGATGTTGGGAACTGAAAAATAAAAAGCTTCTTCAATCGATTATCGTCTAAGTGTTTCAGCTCTCTCAATGGTTAAACATTATTTCACTACCTGGATAAACGACAAGGTAAAACAAAAGAGCTTGAAAGTAACTACACATGTTCTTCCATCTGTATTACTGGTTACATTTTTTGCTCTCAGTTCTCATTGGTTGATTATGATGTAACACTCGCTCAGCAGAGCTCCTTACGGTTGACCGTCATTAGTTTTATCCAAGGACACTCTACTGAACACCTCGTTATGTAACGCGCATTCAAGCGTTCTTTTTTTCCTGGAGCGTGATAGCGTAGCAAGGCAGAACATCGGGCTCCCAGGAAAAAAAAACAAAGAACACCTGATCAAAGGTCACACTCTAATAGACCCACCTTGGCTTGCTGAAAGCAGTTGAATCCCAAGTCACCCCACAGGCTTCCACAATCAGGCTGCAGTTTCAATGCTCTTCCATAAGCACTACAGGAAGGAAAACATACAACATTCATGAAACGTTAAATATTATAAGAGACTGTAAAGAAACGAAGAAAACTCGTTCAAAATTAGTCAAAACTAGGTTTATCTACGAGTTGGGTCACGGCAAAAGATTACTGTTTATAATCAATCTCTTGGTTAGGGTGAGTTATGACGAGACGACTAAAAAAAGTTATTTACTTCGAACAGCCCACTTATAAAGAATTCTCAAGGTTCATCGATTGACGAAAACCATCTCCTAACTGAAATTTAATTCTATTTGATTTATTGGCTTTAGGCGTCTCTGGGAAATGTTGTTTGTTATAAAATCAGCTCTTACCTTGATCCTAAAGCAAGGAGCTGTTTCTTATCCAGATCACTGTGTTCTCCCTGAATGTACTTCTTAAGGTTGTCTGAAATTGTTCCTCTGCAAGATACACAAACAGACACACATTCAGACATAAGCCAGAGAAGTCCTAAACATTCAACTCTAAAACTATGAACAGTAGCAGCCGCGGTAAGCGGAAGTTATTCTGGCTTATGACTTAAGAACAACGGAATAAAAATCCCAAGGAGACGATGAGAACTCAAAGTAAAAACAAGCAAAATGCCTAAAGCGCGGGAAAACGCGGGAAAACGCGGCCGACCAAGGTTTGATTGGTTTCAATTTTGAATCTGATTGATTGAGAAAAGTGGTACAGGTTTTCTAAACCAATCACAAAGCTGACAAAGTTGTGACTGGTTCCAGTTTTGAATCGGATTGGTTGAGAAAAGTGGTGAAGGTTTTCCCAACCAATCACAAAACTGACAAAGTTGTGACTGGTTCCAGTTTTGAATCTGATTGGTGGAAAAAGTGGTGCAGGTTTTCCAAACCAATCACAAAGCTGACAAAGTTGTGACTGGTTCCAGTTTTGAATCTGATTGGTGGAGAAAGTGGTGCAAGCTTCCCAAAGAGAAGTAAAGCAAAAACAAAGCAATTCCGATTTACTCTCGACGCTTAATTGTAAATTGCTTTATAATGCAGTCCTACCTAATGGAGCTGTTGGACACAGGATGTATGATGGTACAACAGTCACCGATAAGTTTCCACAGGCATGCAAGGCCAGGCTTGCAATGTACAGCTCTATTCAAAACAAGAAGAAAATAAAATATAAAACTGATATGAGATCTTTCTGCTTACTTTTGTAAGCAGACAGGTCCACCTGCGGGCGTCTTAAAAGCGAAGTGTGCTCCATAAACCAAATATGTTTCATCTACGCCATTAACAGGATATGTGAAAATTGTCTGCAATGAGCTGAAAACAAAATAACTTCCCTGCCCGAATAAGGTAGTACAATTACCATAAACAGAATGCAACAACGAGCAAAGGGAGGGCGGATAAAAGTAAGGTTACTAGGGATTTAATTGGTATGTGATTCCTGAGTATCGCAAACTCAACAGTAATGTGTCACCAATTTTGTCGCTGTTTTTTTTTTTCTTCCTTTTCTTTTTTCGCTATTGTTTGTGTTTCTCGCGATCGGGTAATGTAACCATGCTCTGTTTTGTTTCGTTTTTTTTTTTAAACGAAGCTGCGCGTAAATGCATGAATATATGGCCAAACAATTTTGATAAGGTTATATGCTATGAAAGGATGATTTGAAAGTTACTGTTGGTGTTTGGAAGCAAGATTAGATGACCAAATTATCACAAAAGAGGGAAAAGTTATGTACACATACCGAGCCAAAACGTGAATAGCTTCCATCACACAATCCACAGCCTTTCCATTAAAATCCTGCTGTAGTGCGGATCGTGCTTGGTTAAGATATGTCTCTCCAAGTCCTACAAAATAAAACAACCAGAACAAAGCTCTGTTCAGGATCACGTAAAAACATTTAGAAATCTTATTCATAGAGAATAATTACTCTCCTACTCTTCATCGAGACTGTTACTACTAACAGTAAACATATATTAAGTGAACATAGGCCGGATTACCGAATTTTTCCTCCGAAATTTGAAAAAGTTTAAGAACTTGCATTCAGCGGACACCATTATGAAGTGGATTTATATATCAAAATTAAGCACTTTAGGGACAAAAATACTGAAGTGAGCAAACAGCTCCATGAGCAATTGGAGTTTGGTTTTGAGCAAGTGCAGATGAAGATCCTCTTGTTTTCTTCTAAAACACTCGTTCAGGCAAGTTTTTGCGTCCATCTATCGCCTTGAATGACGAGATTGAAAAGCATTTGAATACTCGCTCTATTCCATTAGAGAGTTAATAATTAACTAACAATGACACCTGTTTTAAGCAGACACCCTGAGTTAAGTGGACACTAACTAGAGTCCCCCCTGAGTGTCCGCTTTGAAGACATTTGTAAAATGAAACTGAAATTTTACCTTTCATTGCAGGAACATAATCATGTTGTATCTCCAGAATCTGTTTATATTCTTTGATTGCCTCACTATGGACACACAATAACTGTTTAATGGCCGCCAACCTGAGAAAAGATTTCCAAAAACCCGATCAGAGTTAGGTTGAACCAGGGCGGAGACAGGCTGGGCGATGAAACGAGTGCAAAGTCCGAGTAAAAAGGTATGATGCAGCCCACTACGACCGAGTTCAAACAAACACTGGCTCGAGTCAGTTCTACTCCGCATCACACATTGCACGAAAAGCGGACCGCTCGTTTCATCGCCCAATCTCTCTCCGCCCTGGTTGAACCTCTTACTACCCCAGCGCGAGGGTCGTCATTCCCAGATATCTACCGTATCTGGATCCAATTTCATCAAGAAATAACTATCGATGAAGCACGTTTAATGAATAACTTCACTCTCATTAACCATTTTCAGTTGTAAACAATTACAACATACTTCACATCACTTCCAAATGCAATCCTGTCCACAAAATTGCATTGAAACACAAAACATGCGAAATTACATGAACTGCTTTCATTTTAAGGGACTACGGATCAAAAACTTGCATTGCGCATACTTACTGGTAAAGGCAGTAGAGCGACGATGGGTCAAGCTGTAAATATGCAACGATATCATGATTATGTTGAACCATAACAAGTTCAAATAAAACTATTGACTGACTGATCGACTTACTAATGGACTGACTGACTGACTTACTCATTGATTGACTCCCTGACTGACTCACAAGCTGACTCACTGGCTGCTTCACTGACTGACTGACTGACTTACTCACTGATTGACTCACTGACTGATTGACTCACTGGCTGACTGACTGACTGACTACTGACTGACTTAATGATTGACTCACTGACTGACTGACTGACTGACTACTGACTGACTTAATGATTGACTCACTGACTGACTGACTACTGACTGACTTAATGATTGACTCACTGACTGACTGACTGACTGACTGACTTACTCACTGATTGACTCACTGACTGACTGACTCACTCACTCACTGATTGACTCACTGACTGACTGACTGACTGACTTACTGATTGACTGACTGACTGACTGACTGACTTACTCACTGATTGACTCACTGACTGACTCACTGACTTACTCACTGATTGACTCACTGATTGACTGACTGACTGACTTACTCACTGACTGACTGACTGACTGACTTACTCACTGATTGACTCACTGACTGACTGACTGACTGACTTACTCAATGATTGACTTACTGACTGACTGTAAGACCGACTGACAGATTGATTGACTATGTAACCAATTAACTGCTGAATTACTGCCTACCTGACAGAAAGACAGATTAACTGGTCAACTGTCCGAGCAACAGACAGACAGACTGACTGACTGACTGGCTGTTCACCGACTGATTGAGTAATGCATTAATCAAAAAGACTTGGAAGAAACCTAGTGTTTTCAAAGAAGGGTTACAGAACAATGATACTTAAGTTATTTTTACGTTACTACAATTTACTATATAGATACTGATGAAATACCTGGATTTCTCCTTTTACTAAAAAATCATATATTCACCGCACGCAGTGAAGATACTATTTTTATCTTTCATGGGTGAGGATATTGGTGTGGCCATGGTTACCAACATAATTACCCAATTGCTGTTTTGAAAATGAATAAAAAAAGTTGTCTTTTAAGTGGAAATTTCATCAGTATCTATATAATAAACAGAACATTACATGGCCGCTTGGGGATACGAATTTTATCTTCTCGTGCTGAAAGTATCTCTAACGAGTGAGCGCTGCAAACGAGTGAGAGATACTTTCAGCACGAGAAGATAAAATTCGTATCCCCGTGCAGCCATGTAATATCCTCTATATATTTCACGGTTAAAAATGATGAGCGGAAAGTTCAAACCTCAGAGGCTTTTGTAAAAGCCTTCATAGCCGCCATGTAGCTTCCTCGACTCATATATGCTTCACCAAGACATTCCCAGCAATGCCTGAAAGACAAAGGAAAACAACAGAAAAAAAAATTCCTCCTTAGCAACCTAACATCAGTATGCATATTCTCCACATGGTTTCCTAAGGTGCGGAAAAGGGAGAATTTGTTTAACAATCAAGAGCGTCTTTGGTTAGTGATCATTTCTGTTAATCCCGTGACCTCAATGTTTGATCCTGAGGTGTTATTGTAAGGAGAAATTAGATGCTAGTCACTCTTAGCTGAATGAAAATCAGAATGTTCCACTGTACTTGCGACCTACCTGTCTTTAAGATCAGCTCTTAGGGCACTCTGAAAACTTATGTGAAAAACAATTCATATTTAGAACTTAAATAATACGGATTTCTTTGAAAAAAAAAATACAAAAATACAAAAACAGCAAAAACAACAAGAAAATCTTGGAGCATATTTCGATGATGTGTCGTAAATTCAAATCATAGTAATCACAAGAGCCAATAAGAGAAGAGGAAGATAACACAAGCAGCCAACGAGAACTCACAGTAAAACCAAGCAAACTGCCTAAAGCGCGGGAAAATGCGAAGTCGTGACCAGGTCACGACTGGTAGCAGTTTTTTGAGGAGGTGGCGCAGGTTTTCTGGACCAAGCGAAGAAAGCAAAACCAAATTAAGCCTGGATTACTTTTGACACTCAATTAAAATTGCTCTAAAGATGATCTTAATCTAAGGGACCAGTCATTTATTAGAGGGAGGGGGGGTTGGGCTGGTGCATTTTAATTTTCATATACATGATTTCCCGTGGGCCTGTTCTCGCCACTGCATAACATAACGTGGCCCCCTTCGAGTCTGTACATGAATTAAGATGACCCACCCTCAACCTCAGAAACAGTCATAATACAACTTAAATAAAACTCACCGAACTATTTAAAGCAAATAGCGAAAATAGGAGATAATAATAATCGTATTTATAATTGTAACGGTGGCCAATTTACCATTTCAACTTTGTTGATACAGAAGAGAAAAGCTGGACAAGAAGAAGAGAATTTTGGTTTAATCTCCAAACTACTGTCTGATAGTGAGATTCCAGTTAAGGAAGTCAATGTGGCTGCTCTAATATCCTTAAAAAGGACACAAGTTTACTGGCAAATTACAAATGATGGAAAGAGGGCTTATAAGTGATCAAGCTCGTACACTAATTAAAGAGTACTTGCCCACTATCAGCTTTTCAAACAGTGAATCAGAGGACAGTGATACTGAGTAATACTGAGGAATACATAAAGTTTTTTTTCCAATGTGAAAGGACTGCTATACACCATGTTATGTTGGTTTGTTATCCCATCGTTTTGATAATAAATCATATTTGACTTGATGATTCCTTCAGTGTTGTTTCGTTTTTGTGAAACGGACATTGGAATGCACAAAAATACATGGCCCCTCAGAAATGGTGGCACAATTTTATGCAGCCCCCCATTTTCTAGTGCACAAAGAGGTATGATCCCCCCATCTGCACCAGCCCACCCCCCCTCTGATAAATGACCGGTCCCTAATATTGAGACAAACACACAGTAAAAGGCTTGTCCAGGGAAAACAGTTTTGTTCTCTGAACAGTTTTGATGTTTCCTGAGACGAAGTTGAGAGAAAAACTTCTTCTAATTAAATTTTTCCCGAAGGAGAACACATTGAGTGAAGGATTAAAACAAACAAACAAGCGATGGCCAAACACCACAACTTTCCCTCTTCTTTTGTGGGTTACTGGTAAATTTTAACTAGAAGCAATTTCAAACTGTTATTTGGCCAACACCGGTACGGCTTTTTAATGCATATTTAGTGTCTCTGATGCAGCCTTTATTAAAGGGCTGAGTTTATTTTATAAATTATTTGTAAATATATACCTTTTGATAAGCGTTTAAAGTCTAAACTGTAAATCAAGACCAAGTATTTTCCACTCGAATTTGTGGCCCAAGCATGAAGTACGCGGGCCAGAAATCCAAGTGAAAAAAAGTGAGGTTCTGTAACTTACAGTACGGACCCCAAAACACCAGGTTAGTAAGAAATTTATTAATTATCTCTGGGTTGAAGTAGAGGGGAAAGTTTTCAACTTAAAAAAACCTTTGAATTTAGGGGGACGAACAATGAAATACGGTGCGCTAAATTGGCCAATCGCAGCGCACGTACTGACTGAGAGATATAATAATAAGCAAAAAAAGCTGAAATTCAATCGAGATTGTTTGGCTGATGAAATGTACAGACAAGGACTTTCTAATTTGCCGAGTTGCAGAGTACTTGTGTTTTCTTCTTTTTAATGTTATTATTTTTTCCATCTACAGTGTTAAATTGAATCTGAGCTGGTTTCATGATCGTTTCCCTTATGGTAAACAATATAATTGCAAATTTGTCGAATACATTACACACAAGGTTACGACAACTTAACTCACCAGGATATGGCTTCTGTACTTTCGTTCTGTTTCAAGTGAGACAATCCAAGCCGTAGCCATGCCCATTTACCCCTTGAGAGAACAACGAAGGGACACATCAGCTCGAACAGTTTAGATTGGATTAGAAAGCTATTGAAAGTTGTGCGTAATTGGGTCTAAATAACAGGACAAAAACTTCTAACGAAGAAATTTGTTGATTTTCCTTACCAATAACCTCTACATACTATGGTTTGACAAAATAAATTAATTGTAAAGACATAAAAAGAGTGAATTACTATATTAGACAAATAATACGCACTCTCCAGGCGATGATGCTGATGTAACATTCTTGTACAAGTTGAGTGCAGTAACCTAAAATAAGCGAGTAGTTGCAAAAATCAGTAAAAACCAAAAGAATAAAGCGTATTTCGATTCAGTGTCGTAAAACCAAAACCAAAGCAATAACTACAGCCAATTATAGCGAAGAAAATATCACCAGGAGCCAATGAGAACTCAAAGTAAAAACAAGCAAACTGCCTGAAGCGTGGGAAAATGCCAGTGGCCAAGTTGCGATTGGTTTCAGTTTGAAATTCTGATTGGTTCAGAAAGGGGCGCGAGTTTTCTGGACCGATCACATAACGAAGTAAAGCAAAACCAGAGACATACTGGATTACTTTCTACACTCAACTGAAAATTGATCCAAGAAGCAGAGCGAGGTACTGAAGACAATTTGGTGCCATATATTTTGCTGTTCATGTGCATTAAATGAAACATCGATCTACATGATAAATATTTTAGGCTAGTTGTGGAAGAAAAAATAGACAAATTTGTCATGTCACAAGCGTGGGACAAAGAAAAAAAATTGGAGTTCCTACGAATAATTGACTTCTGATCCTCGGACTCCGCGCTTAAATTCCGATGCTCTTTGAAAGACACATTTCCCATATGAACTTAGAAACAGCCTTTCCTCATTGTAGTAATACATCCAAGCGCGAGATGCCACGGTCAGCTTCCATTCCTCACAAGGGGCTCAGACTTTGTGAGCATCTAAGCTACATAATCAGCAATAACAAATTGAATCACATCATTCACCTCATTTCCCATTTTCATAAGGGAATCTCCTAAAGCTATTCCTGCGTCAACGGAACTTGGATCTAGGTCAAATGCTTTCTGATAACATCTACTGGCTTTGCTGAACATTGATACAAGAATTAATGATTAATCATTGCGCTATCATCTTTTGTTTTATTTCTATATTCTTCTTTTATCATATGATTAGCTGATATAGCTCAGAATAATGAGGCAAGTGACTAAACTGTCCTCAATACACCACTAGACGATATACATTACATTAACAAATGGATCTTTTCAGTAGTAATCATAGATGACGTCATCGTTTGGACTAAAGTGGCCCGTGAGGCGCACTGGTATTCTAACCACATTCTGACATCTTCTGTGATTTCTAAAGGTACAGGCCCATGGCAAGGTGAAATCAATTTGACTAATACGACAAATAAGCAAACACTGTGAACGGTGACGTCACCTTTACGTCTTTCCTCCAATAGATCATAAGAACCAATCAAAATGCGTGTATCATTCAATTTATGATGTAAAGAAAACGGAAAAACGTTGGACATTTCATCAGACGAACTCAAAAGAATTATGCCTTGACCAAGGTGTTCACCAACGTTTTCAGTCAGAGGGCAACTGATTTTTTCACAGGCGGGCAAAACTGTTTGAACTGAACTTCTTTGTAAGATAAACTTTTCTCCAGATGGTCAAACCAAGTGAGCAAAATCGTCCTCACAAGTGATAAATTTGCCCAGTACCCGGTCCCGCAGGAACATTTTCACTAAAACTATCTCATCAAATATCCCATGGCTTATCCAGGGGTTTCAGTAAGTTCTCCCATAATCGGCTGCCGATGTCTATTTTAGGAGTTTCACGGTTGATATCATATTTAACATGTGAGAAACATAAATGCTGTGTCGACTACAGTACCTTATATCTTTTAATACTCTAAGGTAGTAATGTCCCAAGTACAGAAATGAAGGAGAGTAATGGGGATCCAACTTGGCTGCCTAAACAAAATTATGTCAGAAATTTTCATGGTTTAACTTACACTACAAATCGAAGAAAGAAAGCTGTCATTTATGAAAGTAAGACAGAAAAAAATGGCAATTTTAAGTTATAGGGAATTGGTTCATTGTTTAGCATACATGCACAAACTATGTATGCATGCAGAAAGTCTGGGGACATGAAAAAACCTAAGAGTTTCTAAGGTACAGCTGAGAGAAACTATAACTGGCCTCTTTATTGCCCTCTAAACCCCCAAACTAACAACAATAACTAGTTTAAAGTTTGTTACAAGTATATTACTAGTTTGTAACATAAAATAAGATAAACACTGCTTGCTGTTTCTTTCCCCAGACAGACCCAAATTTAAGCTGAAGAGACTCAAGGCTAAACATGATGGTAACTGTTGCAGCTAAGATTTAACTGAATCCATCATGATTCATGTACAAAAGCAGGGGAAAAGCATATAGAGATATATATTACAGATACTGTGCCAGGCTAGGTGCAAAGTAGGACATGTTTTAAAATTATCAAATAATTTTTTCTATACCTTTAAAAACTCTGCCAAACATTTTTTCTTGTCAGCTCTCAAATTTCCATTCATTTCCCAGTACAACTTGCCAAGCAGAAAGTGGTAAAATGCACAATCTTCACATTTTTCTATTGCTTCCAAAAACCTAATTTCAATGAAGATACATTCATTACCAAAAAAGAAGAAAACAAACAACAAATTAATTAATTTTACACTATGGTTGTAGAGAAACCTTTGGCCTCTACATTGTAGTATGTCATCTTTAAATATATTCACTAATAAAAATAATTAAACAGCACATGCAAAGGTTATTTATATGAGCAGTGGTCAAAAAGCATCTCTCGTCCAATAAATATTTCAAACCAACAGAATAATAAGGTTAATTTTCCAAGAATATCCTCTATTAGTATATGCTAAAACAGTGGATAGTGTTGAAGGTGCACTCTGATTGGCTGGTCAAACTCCAAATATCCTTTGCTATTTACCTCCGAAGAATTTTGGAAAAAATGGCGTCCCGGTTTGCATCCATGACAAGCAAAGAAATCACTCGTTAAATTTTTGGTGGTGTTTATTATCTCACTCTTTTAGTATATATATTTTAACAGTTCAAGCTTTCATCATATTTATAGGAAATTATTATTTATTTAGGACTTTAATACTATTATATTACTATTATAAGTTATATTTTATACTTTATTGTAAATACACAATTCAGCTCAGTGGCTGCAAGCTTTTTACAAATAAACTATCTATCTATATACTAAATCTGTATATATAATCTAAATCTGATCTAGATCTGTAACACCTTGCTCGTACAACATCAATTCAATCCCACTGGAACAGGTTAAAACACACAAACATCTTGGAGTCATTATATCATCTGACTTATCTTGGAAACCGCATGTTCTCTCTGTTGCTGCTAAAGCAAATAAGATACTTGGCCTACTAAAGCGCACATTTGGGAAAAGCTCTGAAGCAATATCAATTGGATACAAGTCTATGGTTCGGCCAATTGTTGAGTATGCCTGTCCTGTGTGGAATCCACATCAACAATATCTTTCTGATAAGCTTGAAAGAGTGCAAAGGAATGCTTCCAGGTGGATCCTTGGTAGTTCTATCGACTATAGTGAACGTTTGAAGTATCTTGGCTGGCCAACACTCAACTCGCGTCGTGAATTTCTTAGTTTAGTGCAATTATTCAAATTCATTAATGGTTTTTCAAGAGTAGACTTATGTAATTACTTAACTTTCTCCAATAGTCGGACGAGATCTACCAACAATGTTAAAATCTGGACGCCTTATGCTCGAACAAATATCCTCAAGAACTCTTTTTGGTATAAATATATAAAAATCTGGAATGACTTGCCAAGTGACATAGTTAGCTCTAGCTCTGCTAGTAAGTTTAAAAAAAAACCGAAAGAACACATTTTTAAATAATATCAATAATATTGCACCAATATCAATTAACTTGTTTTTTCAATAATTTTTACCTTTACATTTTAGTTTTATTTTTATTGCATATTGCTTTTATTCTGGGGGCTGCCGTCAATGAGAATTTAGTTCCTCTCTGGCTTGACCCTTTTTGCCTTTTTGCATCTTGATGTTATTTCTGTTGTTATCTGTCTGTATTATTATTACTATTATTATTATCTTATTATTTAGGCAAATGAAGTTATTATAAATAAATAAATAAAAAATAAATAAAACAGCTATTCACCTCAGTGTCAGTGGTTACCGGTGGATATTTACCTCGCTGCTTCGCGGCTCAGTAAATATCCGCCACTAATCACCTCCACTTTGGTGAATAGTTGTTAATTATTCTAAAACTGTGGATGGATTTGAAGGCACTTCCTGATTGGCTTCTCAAACTCTGAATATCTTGGCTATTCATCTCCAAGCAATGAATGGGATTTGGCCTCAAAAATATAGTAATTGTTGCCGGATTAAACGAGTTAAAGTCTTGTTTTTGTGCTATATTATCTCATTGTTTTAGCACATACTAATAAAAGCAGCTATTCACCTCTGTGTCAGTGGCAGGTGGCAGATATTATTTTTCTTTCATGGCTCAGTAAATATCCACCTCTAGCAACCTCCACTTTGGTAAATAGTTGTAAATAACTAACCATCCATTAACATCCATCCTCTTGAAAACTCAAAGAAAAACCTTCTACAGTCAAACATACCTCAACTCTGCATCATCAAAGTAACCCTCATGGAAACTTATTTGACCCTACAAAAAATTGGGGAAAAAAACAGTCATCACACACAAAAAGGCTGAGTGGAATGAAACCCTGGCAATAGAAGAGATCACTGAAAAAGGCATAGGGTAAATAAGCAGAACTAGAACAGTATATTTAAGGACAAGCTGGCAATAGGGAAAGACAAAGTCACTGTTCTAACTTCCTTTACCTGCAAGGCGAGGGCTGATGAACAGCTTTTGTCAATGGTTAAAGCTTTCGCACAGATCTGAAACAAAGAGTAATTACTAAGTGAGGGACTCACCATGCAAAATCATACTGATGAGTTCTTATATCAACACAGTTTATATGAACCTACACTGTATGCAACTGTCACAGTATATTCACCTGTGTTGCCTGCTGAATATCACCAAGTGTGAAATATGTTTGTCCAAGTCCTGTGAGCAGTTGGGCCTCCTCTCCACACCCAGCATCTGTTAGTAACTAAAATGGGGAAATGCCAAAACTCACTTTACATTTTAAAATTTGAGTTCCAAAAAGAGATAAAAAAATATGCAACCAAAAGGTAGAATTTGACATACACCTTGGCAGGTACTCTACTTCAGAGGAAGGACACTAAGTTTATAATATTACTGTAACATCATACGTGTGCATGTACCTTCACATATACTTCTCTGGCCTTTGCTGCCTTAGTTGGTCCTTGTTTCCAAAGAGCTTCTGCCATGACCAACCTGACACAAAATTGCAGGGTTGAAATATCAATTTTAAATTGGCAAGTTGATTAAATAGCAAATCCTATGGCTGGCTCATCCTCAAAGAAATTATGTTGCAGGCCTGCATTTAATAAAAAGATAAAAGGAAAAACACATACAAGTGTTTTTGTACCTTAAAATCTTCTCAAGCTCCTTTCTTGAATCTGGTATGGAAGACTTTATACATCCAAGACCTTTCCACAACACAACAAACGAGAACTCACTATTAATAACTTAAATTAATTTAAAACTCGTCAGATCTAAAATGTTATAACCTATTAAAACTTTCCCACTAAGTCTTTTAACACATTAGATACAGCATTGTGAGCTAAAATAAATGAATACAACTGGCAAAATACCCTTATGTACATGTTGTTTGACTTTGAATTTTAGAAGCCACAACACAAACCTTTCTTTGCACTCTTCTCAGCTTGTTGATAATCATGGAGGCTAATCTGTGACTGACAAAGTATCAGCAACCCATAAGGACAGTCAGTGAATGACTGCAAACCTAAAATAAAGCAATATATTTTTCATGACATTTTATAATAAATAAATAAATTAATTAATAATAAATACATCAATTGAGGCTCCCCCTCAAGGCCTTTTCAACCCCATGCAATGTAGACAAACTAAGTGCTTAAAAATCCCCACTGGCAGGAGGCAGACCAGTGGGCTATTTACAGGGTGCAGCCCTGGAGTTGAACGAGGGGCAACCGAGAACAAATCCAGTGAGTGGCAGGGTGGAGGACTTGAACCCAGGACACCAGATTACTAGTCCAGCACCCTGACCACTTGGCCTGATGCTGCCTCCTCTATGCCTGATCCACTTCTATTCTGTTCAAGAAATGGATTAAACTCTCCACTTCACATACAACCTATATGTGTTCCTAATTAAATAATAAACATTTCTATGAATGAGAGTGCTATGAAAATTATGTTATATAATCACATAATTATATTAATTAATAAGCTAAATACAACTTTTACAATTGATGAATTTGACCTACAGTGTATTAATTTTAAGTTCTGTTTGAATCTATAAATCATGAATGTCACTCTTTTCTTTCACTGTTTCTTCTTCTTCTGTTATTTCTTATTACCAGACTACTGCTGCTGTGATTGTCTATTCTTTTGGTTTCCATCCTTTATACTTAAAGGCAATTGTCTACATGTACATGACAAAAATAACATACATCAGACTCTCTATAAGATGTACACATAACTGCTTCCTATAGTAATCCAATCTTCATTCACCTTTTTGCAGTAATTCCCGTGCCATTACAACCTTTTTTTTCTGAAAAAGAACACTTCCCAATCCAACCATGCCAATCCCTGATCCAGGGTAAATGTGACTCAGTCTTTGGATTGTAACAGTCATTTCTTGTGTTGCTGTAAGTTATGCAAAAGAATGGTTATTACAGACTCATGCCTAATACAAAATCATTTATAATGCAGTTGAACACCTGTTTTCTTCTTTGACTCCTCAAAAATTAGGTCAAAATTATGTGCATGTTGACACTGGATATTCAATTTGAAAGTAGTAATTAAAGCAAAATATATGTTTGCTTGTTTAAATCGTTAAAGATTAGCTGAATGAATGTCTTAATGACTAATGAAGAATCTGTTGCAACTTGCAAAATCTCCAGATTCATTTTCATCTTTAACCAAAGGTCCTAAAATAAACCATTTATTTCACAGGATCACAAGGCTATTAAATTTATTATGTAATTTGTTTCATATACAATGCTTAAAACCAATTTCTATATGAGACCAAACACTAGTTTTGTCTCATGAGCACTAGTTTACTCATAGAACATTGATGAGACTTATGTTATTCACCAGCTAGCGACTTTTCATTTACACTGAGAACTAACAGCAGCTGCTCCCAACTATTAACCCTGGAAATTAAAAGAACTCTCTAGAATTTCAGGGCAGGTTATTTAAACAAAATTTTGGCAATAGCGTGTTCTATGCAATCTCGTCAAGAGGGCCGAAAGCTAATGGTAGAAGGAAATTTATTTAATCAGATCAACCCTCTCACAGAGAATCTCCGAGACCCACTGCCTACATAAAACTGCGGTTTGAGTTAGACCTCATGTAAATAACCAGCCCTAAATCTACTTCAGGATCCAAATTGATAAACAAAAATAAGACTAATTCAAGTAGGATCTCAAAATTGCAAAGATAACAGCTACATAATACTTTTGAGATGTACCACTTCATATAATCTTGTCAGTTGGTAATTTCAGCTGTTATGTGACACTTACGTGAAGTTGTCAGAGACTGAAGATGGGCCTTTGTAAGAATTTCCAAGGCAACCACTGAGGCAGGAAATACCTTAATCATGGATTGAGCTTCCTTGAAAATCTTTTTTCTCTGTTCATTGAACAATTCATTTTCTTCACTGACCTGTTTAACCAGAGGAGAACAGAATTTGATCCATGCTGTAAACCAAGAAGGATTGTTTCAATGATTTCAAGTAAGTTTAATTATTTTGTATTTCTTCTTGTTTTACGTTTGATGAGGTATCAGAACTACAATGTACACAAACATACGATAGGCAATCTCCCAAAACCAGAGCTCAAATTAAATGAAAAAAGACAATCATAATTAGTAATCAGCAATCACTTCTTTCTACCATGCTGTGGTACCCTGTGTTTCTAGAAGTATTCCATGATTCTCCACGTTTCTCACAAGGCTATACAAAAAGTATCAAGATCATCCCAAGTAAAGTTAATTAATTTTAGGTCTAGTTTCTATAATTATTAAATCACTTATCATTGCGACATTCCTCAGTTTTCTGTGACTTCATTTCCCCCTGACATTATACCAACAGAAAACGCTTGCCCAGGAATATTTAAATTGTCTTTCAGAAGCATTCAAAGGCTAAATCTTACCTGTTGATGAAGGTGAATCATATTTGGACAAATGCATAGTTATTTAATTTGTGAACAATTTACCTGATTATTAATCAGAAGTCTGAGGTAGTTTTCAAAGTGTATTTCAAGATCTTTACTTGCTTCTTGAGGCTGGTCGTTATGTAGAACATTCTCATAAGCTCCCTGCAACTGATAGTGACCAATGCATGTATGGTATCAGTGGCAGATCTAGGGGAGGGGCCTGGGGGGCCTGTCAGCCCCCCTTATTTTGGGTCAAAAAAAAAAAATCGCAGGAGGAGGAAAAGTCAGCAGGTATACACACACAAATAAACCAGGCTCCCCTTCTTCCTTAGCTCAAGGTCTGGATTTGCTACTGGGTAATACTGTATAGTTTGGAAAAACATGGATAATATTTGCACATCTTCAAAATCCTACAACAAACAAATCATTCCAGTTTTCAAGTAGAATGCACCAGACCTTGGTTTGTAATGTAAAAAGCTGCTCAGGACCAGTTACAAACATGAAATTAGCTTCAGATTCAAGGATGTAAGATTCTTTCCTGCTAAGATGTTTCAGAAAAAACTTTAAATCAAACTCTGACAGTCCAAGATTATAGTATGTGCAAAGGATTCTGGGAGATCTGATTGCCTACTGTAAGAAATGACATAATGCTGCCCACCTTTTTAGAACCATCCTCATCTAATTTTCTCTGGAAAAGATATTTCACACAAAAAAAAAGTTATTCAATACATTATAGTCAGTAGCTATCTCCAGGTAGGGCAATTGAAACTGACTGATCATGAAACCAAACTCAAAGAAGTCCCAATGGCCATTGAGAACCAAGTGAAATATCAAAACTAGTCAGGGTAACTGAAAAATTTAATGTATTACTAATAGTAGAATCCAGCTATTTGGAAAATGGGTGACTCAAACCTTTTCAAGGATCCTTATGATTCTCATCCAAATGCCCAATTGTCCTGCGGGATCATTAGTTACCATGGTAATCTTCTCCCACATGTCCGCAGCCTAAGTCATTACAACTTATTCTTGAGAATTTATCATCAAATTGAGAGGCCCAGTGGCCTCATAATTAGTGCACTTGACTCAAGATCAAGTGGTCCTGTTTCATGCCCTGGACAGGGACATCATGTTGTGTTCTTGGGCAAGACACTTTACTTTCACAGTGCCTCTCTTCACCCAGGTGTTTAAATGGGTACCTGCAAATTTAATGCTGGGGGGTAACCCTGCGATGGACTAGCATCCCATCCAGGGGGGGGGAGTAG
This sequence comes from Stylophora pistillata, assembly GCF_964205215.1. Taxonomy (NCBI): domain Eukaryota; kingdom Metazoa; phylum Cnidaria; class Anthozoa; order Scleractinia; family Pocilloporidae; genus Stylophora; species Stylophora pistillata. Next base: position 8,313,365 of record NC_142522.1, on the reverse strand, counting down.
AAATACTCCTAGGCACTTCATGCTATAGAAAGCAGAGTTAAATGCTGGCCTGATGGGCCACTTAGCTCTTAGACAGACTTTTTTACCTTACTTACAACTTTCACTAAACAGACAAGTATCTGGACTAGATTAAAAAGGCTACACTAAAGTAAATATATCTTATTAACCAAGCGCGAGGGCCGTACTGAGAGAATATCGGCCTGAGGTCTTGACAGTACGGACCGAGCGCAGCAAGGTCCGTACAAAAAAGACCAGGGCCGATATTCTTCCAGTACGGTCCCGAGCAAGCTTGGTTAATAAGAGATTTATTATACGACTGAAGTTCAAAGAGTCACAAGTGCGGTATCATTCGGGACCATTCGGGACAGTGCCCGGTCCAATACTTAGAGAATATTGGACCGGCAATAGAGCATTTTGATTGGTTGATTTTAGTTATTGGCCCTCTGACTGCCCGAGTCGTGTAATAAAGTTAATTATTCACTAGGGTGATACCTTGAGAGCTTCATCATGATTCTCATAAACTTCAGCCAGTTTCCTAGCAATTTGCAACCATTTTGTAGTTTCACTGTCAACAAAGAATTAAGTGTCAGAAGATTTGTTGAGTTCATTAAGTAAATGTGAGAGTGTTTGATTACAATGCACTTACATTATTCAGTTTCATGATCAACACGAATAATATGCCAATCACCCATTTCAAATCAAACCAATTTCCATGATTACTACTTTCAAGTTGGTCTGCATTTAAGAAGCTCATTACACATATCATATTGGCTGTCTTAGTTTTAGAGTAAGAGCTTCATGTATTCACATGACTTCTGTCACCTCTCATACATCTGCAACAATTTCTCATAAACACCAGGAAGTTCAGCTTTATACTGTAGATTCTCCTCTTTCTCATAGAGCGCAGCAAGACCCTGACATGAAAAAATATAAAAGCATACATCACAAATAAAAAACTACTCATAACCGTTAACTTTACCTATGACTATACGACCTCTAAGAGTTACTGCCATCTACATGATATGTCTCCTCGCACCTGAAGCACATGTTCACTTAACCCTTTCACCCTTGGAGTGACCAGCATCTAATTTCTCCTTACAGTGATATGGCAGAATCCTTCATTATGGTCATGAGAATGAAGGAAACAATCACCAACCTAAGAATTCTTGATTGTTAAATGAATTCTCTTCGTCAGTACCAAAGGAAACGTATAGAGAACAGTATGGAGAATATGCATACTGATGTTACGGCATAAAGGGTTTAGTTAATCCAGTATGTACAGTCAATATCTTATTAAAAAAGAACATTGTAAGACTGTGGTAGATGGTTGCAGACATCTGCTGCACACTGTTCCCTATAAAATCACAGCAAGTTTCACATCAGTGGAGAGTGTACAATTATGTATCACCAGGCAAAATTGCTGTGTACCAGTTTTGTATAAATGTAATTTGATATTTTGGAAAGATTTCCATATGACCCCATACATTAATTATGCATTCCCATCTCATAAAGACTAAATATAAAGGTTTCTTTGCCACACTCTATGCATAATTAATGTATGGGGTTACATGGAAATCTTACTGATATTTCCTTAAAAAACACTAACAATCCCAAAAGTGTGAATTGTGCCATTAACATAAACCAAGATCTCTTGACAAGGATATGATTCTTTACCTGCCAAGCAAGGGGCTGTGTGTTATCAGATTCAATTGCCTTTTGGTAAGCTGAGTGGGCCTGATCAGCCTGACCCAGTTCTGATGCGCATTTTCCATAGAATACCAAGGCATTGTAGTTGGCTTTGTCAGCCTTCAACACGACCTGTAGAAAGTCAGTTTGAGGTAAAACTCTAGGAGCAATTGCAGTATACCTTGCAGCTCAGTCATTTGCATAATTTTGTCGGCAGCCATCAAAGACCGAGGCATGAAACAATAAAAGCTACGATCGAAGATCGGTTTGATATCCTAGAAAAGCTATTTTTGCTCTTTCTCACAAAGGGCAGCGAGACCCTGACATGACATCTTCGATCGTAGCTTTTTACGTATGCAGCAATTTAGCCATAATCTACTTGATACAGTAGCGTTTCTCTCGATATGCTAAAACGGACCGGAGAAGACTGCTTCACAAGTTAGACCTAAAAGTGTAATTAATTTTAAATTGGAGGACAAGTGACTCATAATCAGAAATTTCTTCACCCACTCAGTAAGAAAGTAAACATCCTGATTTATATCGATCCGTGTTACCGGAAAATTTTACAATAGGCAGAAAATTGTAATATCTATTGAACATAGAGTAGTAAATCATTGTACACGGTACCTTGCAGTGCTTGAGAGCCTCTTTATAGTCTCTGTTCTTGATACACTCTCGAGCATTTTTCAGTGCATTCTTTATCTCTTTCGCCGCCATAGTGAAAATAATCGCGGGCGCGGTTGAATGCAGTGACAGGTGTGTGGAATAGCACAACGCAAAACATCTCTATGCCACGATCAAAACCACGGAGTCAGTGGCTTCACAAACAGTTCGAACATTTGTATGTTTGAATTGGGAATGTAGAAAAGTATCAAATTAATGTTCTAAACTCCGATTGACATCCTCGAAGACCATTCTCGTCTAAAGGCATTGCACACACTCGCTAAAGTGTACCTTTCTAAACCTCGTACTGACAAGAAACAACATACTCAGAAAACGTAGGTTTATTTTGATGATAAGAAAAAAAGAATCAACTCAGTTTAGCGCGTAGACGCGGGACTTTTCGATAGCCTCTAACATTTTATCCTAATTAAAACATACAAACAGTTACACGGTTTGTATGGGTAACCTGTGGACTAACTCACCCACAGTGGTAAACCAAATGGGCCGAACAAGTCACCTTTCCCGAGACGCTCTGCGCCAAAATATCGCACGTGTTGCATAATCCAGAGATGAAAGAGGTTTCTTCAAGCAGATGTAGAGAGGATAGAATCATTGCAAAGGCGGGCCTCGAAAACTATAGTTAAGTTTAAATGTAGCAGTGCATCCACTGATCAACTTAAATTTCAAAGTTTAGAGGAGCGCCTAACACCCATATAAGTTCAGTGAAGTGTTTAAATAACAGAGAACAACAATTTTTAAAGAATTAGCACTTTAAATTCAATAAGGGAATCATGTCAAGAACAACAAGAAGAAGCCATTTTATATACTTACGTGCATTAGGAACTGAGACCGCCAAGAAAAACTTTTATTAAAATGGCTCAATAGTTTAAAATAATTTTTTAGAAAATAAGAATTTGTTTTATAATTCTAAATCGTAGTTCATGACGTCATACGAAGTCTCTGTATATATATATATATACAGAGACTATATATATATATATATACGAAGTCTCTGTATATATATATATATATATATGTATATATATCTCTATATAAGTCTCTGTATATATCGCAAGTCGTTAAAGAAACTCTCAGGCCAACAAAGGTGCACCGCGCCAGGAGGATCAATAAAGATTCGCAGTCCCAACCTCACAGCCAACACGAACGTAGACAGTCTAAAAAATTGCGAGGATGGACAACTTCCGACGTAAAAATATAAAAAATTTTAATAAAAAACGTTTCGGTCAGAGACCTTCTACAGTTATTTACAACTTTTGAAATAAAAAAAGAGCATTAAATAGGATCGAAGTGCTAATGATTACGTAATTACAGATAACGACTAATGAACTGGTGTTAATAAACAAAAAACCTAAATACAAAGAAAGTAATGGAAAAAATACAAGGAACAAACCCCCAAAACTAAAAGATAAGAATACTAAATATGTTAATATAAGTGGCGTAACCAATTACAAAGAAGCAATGCGGCGAGCATTAAAAAAGGGAAGGCCCACTTTTTACTACAACTGTATACCGTAACAAAATACCAAAACAAGGCTTTTGGAGTCCGAAAGGGCAAATTAGCAACAAAATCCCTGGAGGGGCCCTTAAGTGATACTAATCATAATAAGATCCCTTGGCAGGGCCTCTGAGTCCAATCCACACCTAAAGGGCCGACAAAATCCAAGAAAGGGGCCTTTGAACGATCAATTAGTAGCGCCTAATTTAAGATGGAAAATTAATTATAGCAAATTCTATTTTTTGAATGAAATTCCTTTCTTTTATTCAAACCATGGGGTGCCAAAGAGAACAACTGAGCACTCCAATAAATCTCTTTTGTGATTAACAGCCTATCGATCTCTGCAGAGCCACTAGGGGCCTGTACCTGATCAATGCATTGGAACGAAAAATTGTCCGGGGTGTGATATCGATACTTCACAAGTTGTTTTGTTTGTGAGCATAGTAGATTTGTAGTCGGTGGTAGTCGGACTTTAAAGTGAGATTTCGAAATCACAAATCTACTATCTACTATGCTCACAAACAAAACAACTTGTGAAGTAGCGATACACTTTAACAAAACCCCAGACAACCTGGAGGATTTTTCGTTCCAATGCATTGATCAGGTACAGTAAGACCCTCATCAAATTTACAAAACTAATGAAAACCTTATCTAAATTGTAAACAACTATTAAACCATACACAATTCAATCCTAATTAAAGGCTAAATTAAAAAGGTGAGTCTTTAGTAAAATTTTAATTTACTAAAATCAGTCTCGTTACGCACTTTATAAGGAAGACTGTTCCAAAGTTTAGGTGCTACACACATATAAGCACGATCACCTAATGTTTTCTTTGTTATGGCATTTGGTGCTTGCCGCATGAGACCCTTATTACTAGATCTTAAGTCGTATGGTCCATTCTGCTGCAACTTAACAAGATCTTGTAAATAGATTGGACCATGTCCATTCATTGCTTTGAAAGTGATCATGATAAATTTGAACTGTATTCTAAACTGAACAGGTAACCAATGCAGTTCTCGTAGAACTGGTGTGATGTGACACATCTTTGGGATATTAAAAATAATCCTTGCTGCCGAACTTTAAAGGCGTTGGAGCTTAGATAATTCCCTAGCTGGTAAACCATATAAAATACTATTACAGTAATCTATCCGTCCGATTACTAAAGCATGTATCAATGTTTGTGATTCCTTCTCATCTAAGTATTTCCTAATGCGTCGTACATTCGTCAGATGATAATAGGCAGCTTTGCAGGTATTGTTAACATTGATCTTCAGATCAAGATGACTGTCTATCCATGTGCCAAGGTTCTTTGCTGATTTCACTGGGAAAACCTTAGAGTCACCAATACACAGGGAGATCCCAGCAACCTTTGCCAACTGTTGTCTTGTTCCAGTTAATGTAAATTCGGTTTTGTCGTCATTTGATTTGAGTTTATCATGAAGCATCCAGGTTCTTAAGTCGCGAATACAAAGTTCCATTGCATTAACAGCATCAAGAGCATTCACTGCAGAATCAGGTTTAAACGCTAGATATAACTGCGTGTCATCAGCATACGTGTGGACATGTGGCAAGTGATCGTTTTTAATATTAAATAGTTTACTTACATATAGTGTGAACAGTAATGGCCCCAAGCACGACCCTTGAGGAACGCCATGTATTAATTGAAATTTGCCACAAACTTTACCATCAAGTGAAACGCGCTGGGATCGGTTAGATAGGTATGACCTAAACCAACGCTGTGCAGTATCCCTTATCCCAAAACTGTTACTTAAGCGAGATGAAAGGACCGAGTGCTCCACCGTATCAAAGGCGGCACTGAGGTCAAGAAGCACCAGCAATATCACGTGTTGGCGATCCATAGCCATAAGGATGTCGTTGTGTATTTTAAGCAATGCAGTCTCGGTGCTGTCACCTCTTCTGTATGCTGACTGAAGCTTCGGGTAGAGATTATGAGTGGTCAGAGGGATATGAACCTGATCAAATACCGCGCGCTCAGTAAGTTTTGAGACATATTGTAAATTACTGACCGGACAAAGATTGCCAAATTCGTTTATCCCGGCTTTCTTTTGTCGTGGGTCAACCAATGCCTCTTTCCATAACTTCGGAAAGTGTCCTGCTAATAACGATGAATTAATCATTTGAATGATAACCAGTAAGAGTTGCTCAATAGATGCTAAAACAAGCTTTGTTGGCATTGGATCGAGAGAACACGATTTCTTAGATGATTTTTGGATAAGTTTCAGCACATCACTCTGGGACAACGGCTGGAACTTGGAAAATAAATGTGTTTCACCCACAGAAGGATCATTCGGCCTTGACTCAGTGATTGAACTAGCCTTGGCATCTATCTGATCACTCATCTTAACTATCTTGTGCAAGAAAAATTTTCCAATTTCATTTACAAGTAGAGACTTGTCCTCGTAATGGGCAAATAGTGGTGTGTCATTATATCTCAAAAGTTTCGTAGATGCGCGACACAATCTACCTTGATCACTGCTCTTCTCATCAACAAACTCTATATAGTATTGGTGTTTAGCTTTGTTTAGAAGGTAAGTAACATGATTCCTATTTTTTTTGAAAGTCAGGAAATCTACGACTTGTTTAGTCTTTCTCCATTTCCGTGCAGCCTTTCTGCTTAGAAGTTTAGCCTGATGTATTTCATCATTATGCCATGCTACTTTAGGTCTTGATACTGACAACAGTCTTTGTCTTGAGTGGAGCATGCGAATCCAGGAGATGGGAAAGCATCTTGTTGTAGGTTTCCGCAAGATTATCAAGATCGGTGGCACTAAGGATATCCACATTAGAGATGTGGGAAATATTTCTGCATAATGACGATTCAGCCAGCTCATTCACAAGTGTAGAGACATCAACCGATTTGACTTTTCTGTAGGTAATTCTTTTTTGCATTGAGTCGAGGCTTATAAGATAATAATTTGTAGAGAACGGAGGCGTGGTCAGAAAAGAAACGATCAACATGAGGTTTTTCCATTATGATGTTGTCAGCTATACGCGTGATAATAAGATCAAGAGTATGTCCGTGAGTGTGGGTAGGGTCATTGACATGCTGTTGTATTTTGATGATAAGAAAAAAATAATCAACTCAGTTTAGCGCGCAGACGTGGGACTTTTCGATAGCCTCTAACATTTTATCCTAATTAAAACATACAAACAGTTACACAGTTTGTATGGGTAACCTGTGGACTAACTCACCAACAGTGGTAAACCAAATGGGCCGAACAAGTCACCTTTCCCGAGACGCTTTGCGCCAAAATATCGCAGGTGTTGCATAATTCAGAGATGAAGGTGTTTTCTTCAAGCAGATGTAGAGAGGATAGAATCATTGCAAAGGCGGGCGTCGAAAACTATAGTTAAGTTTAAATGTAGCAGTGCATCCACTCATCAAATTAAATTTCAAAGTTTAGAGGAGCGCCTAACACCCATATTATAAGTTCAGTGAAGAAGTGTTTAAATAACAGAGTACCACAATTTTTAAATAATTAGCACTTTAAATTCAATAAGGGAGTCATGTCAAGAACAACAAGAAGCCATTTTATATACTTACGTGCATTAGGAACTGAGATCGCCAAGAAAAACTTTTATTAAAATGGCTCAATAGTTTATAACAATTTTTTTAGAAAATAAGAATTTGTTTTATAATTTTAATTCGACGTCATTACGAAGTCTCTGTATATATATTTACTATATTTTAAGAATTCCGGTTTTTTTTATTAATTATAGGGCTCTTAATGATAACAATATATCATGTAATCTGAAGGGATTATCCTGTTTAAATAAAAGTCTTCATTCATTCATTCCTTCAGGTAGTAATATTGAACGAGATTAACAAATTTAAATACAGGTAATACAATAGCTTTCTGTCGTCTTTCAACGCATAAAGAAAATGTGAGACCCCAAACAGTCCAGTTCATGAAGTAACTTGAGATCAGTGCTCACTTAATGCCCACGTACATTCACACAAACAGAACCCCACTACGAAATGATCGCACAAACTGATTTCGAAAATTATTGCGATGGTCACTGTAAGTAACAGAAGAAATAAAAGAATTGACATTAGTGATTATGAGGTGTAAGAAGTGATGCATCATGGGATTTATAATTCATTTCATCCTCAGTGTTCGAAGGGGCACACTTGCGCCGGCTGCTATGGCGTGTGATCCCCTTCAAAATTAATCTTTAAATTCCATTGTCATTTTATTTGCGAACTTCAAATTGTTGTCCACAAATTCGGTTTTGTGCCCCAAATTGTGACGTGCAAATTCGGTGTTAATCTTTAAATTCCATTTTTGAGTTGTTTTTTTTTTATTGAGCTTTTTTTTTTTTTTTAAAAAAAATAACTATATGTTAGCGTATAGATTGGTGTATTGTGGTGTAGTGTAATCTGATCAGCGCAATTTGGTGTATCTCTAAGCAATCTGATTGGCGCATCTTTTTTTTGGTGTATCTCAACGCAATGTGATTGGCCCAATTTTTTGGTGTATCACAAACCAATCAGATTGTAGTATTTTCCTATGTCGCAGAACGTTCTTGCTAATTTATGGTTTGACAGGTCTTCAAATTTCAGCGAATCAACGCGTGAGTCGGAGAGAGCGATTCGCGAATTAAGGAAATGTATCAGTCGTGTTGGGAAAGCGGTGGAGTTGTGATCGTTGTACAACTATGCTTATTCTCCCTTCTGGAAAAGACTGAGTGGAACATGAGAAAAATTTTGAATCAAATGTTACTTCAGATGTTGATAGGAGCAACTTCAGGATATTTTATTGCTATATATGAGTTAATCAGCGATTCCAATTTTGAATTTCGCTCAAGGAACATGGTAAGAAGACATCTACAAGAGTTGTAAGATCATCTTTTCAATGTAATGGCTATGTCCTTCGTGAGGATTTTATCGTTAGGATCTGTCTGGATTTGAAAGGTCGTCAAGGAACTTTTTCTACCGATTAGCGAGTTAAAACGTGCATGTTTTGTGTACCGCTCCTTCACTTACGACGCACACACCGTCAGCTAAAGACCTACACGAATTTAGCGCTATAGCGTGTTGTTTTGAAAGGGCTACTTGGTTGAAACGTAGTTAATAGAGTCCCGTCTATTAACTATGGTTGAAACGACCACCAAGTTACATTTACTTTGTGTTGACTGCTACGTTACATATCCGTTTCTTTGCTTCTTAAAGTTCTCCACGAATTAAATATTGTGTAAACGATATTTTCCCGTTACAACTGCGTGTTTACTTTTCATTCGCCAGTATGGATTAGGCTTTCTTAGATGAAATGCCATTTTCCAGTTAACAACGTACATTTTATGGCATAAATCTACCTCAATGAAAAATATTTCCCAAGGGACAGAATGGTACGGTCGGTTAATTTTGTACGCAACTCTCACGTGCTTAGACGTTTTCTGCCAATAAAATTCGCTTTTAGCTAACCTGGACTTTACCCCATTGCGTGTCAATTTCCTGTAAACAACCTGCATTTTATTACGTGTTTCGCACGCACAGGGCAACTTCCAGATAGGCAACAACCAATCAAGAAGCCCACATTGTTATGCTTTGAAAAATGATACTTTCTCTTCGTTCAATCTATTTTCAATTGTTAGAAGAACGGAAACCGGAAAATATCTTTGTCCAGAGGCCGTAAGAGATGAAATAGAGCTTTACACTGCAAAATTCTATGGAAGAATATTTTGAGGCAACAATCTGTTACTGAACACGACAGCAAAGATATGTTGCAAGTTATCGCTGAAACTAAGTATCTTAATCAGCAATCCTTTACAGCGGAACAGCTGTGCAGTGGCAATCGTGGTCGACCACGATTTTTCATTACTGAGGAGCAGCTAGAGTTTTTACTGGAGCGAGGTTTCTGTTTGAAGGAAGTTGCCAAAATTTTTGGTGTTCATGTCAGCACCATCGAGCGACGATGCCGTGACTATGGCTTGAGTGCTACTCAAACGTTCTCTTGTATAAGCGATCAAGCTTTAGATTGTATAGTGGAAGAGATAATCAGAAGCTTCCCCTCATTTGGTTACCGTAGAATGACAGGTGCCCTTTTAAGCCGGGGAATCAAAGTTTAGCAAACTAGGGTCAGAGAGTCTATGAGGAGAGTTCATCCAGATGGTGTACTTTTTCGTGCTTTGACAATAAATACAGTAAACCGTCGAAAATACAGTGTTTCCTCGCCATTGTCCCTCTGGCACGTGGATGGAAACCACAAACTTATCAGGTAGTTAATCGGGCTATTCTATTTTTTACGCTCCCCTTCTGATGGATTCGGAAATCCAGATTTCCAAGGCCTATTGTCTCAAATGATTATAAAACGAGTACCAGAAAATGCTAATAACGTTATTTTTGTACATGCGAACCTATAGAAGATGTTAATTTTGTATATGCCAACCTATAGAAGGGTATTTGGAGGATGTATGGCCCAATAACTGGTGGTGCATTTGCCCCTAAGGTTTTCGGAAGACAATTTTTTGTTAAATATTTACTCAAAAGTGCTGAAATTGTCAGGTTTTCATGAATGCTTCCCTTCTTCATGGTAATAATGGTAACAAGGAGTGGCTTATTTAGGGACAGTAGTTGACATGTTGTGAGAACAATTGCAAGTCGCTCTGTGATTTGAGTTACCCATATACATTGTAGAGTGGTCTTACTTTTTTAATAACTGGGATCATCTTCTTCATTAGGTGGAGAATAGTTATTCATGGGGGAATTGACGGCTACTCTCGCATGATAGTTTACCTGAAAGCTAGCAGTAACAATAGAGCTTCCACTGTTTTAAAGAGTTTCCTTGATGCTGTTGAGGAGTTTGGCCTTCCCTCAAGAGTCAGAAGCGATAAAGGTGGAGAAAATGTTGACATTGCTAAGTGCATGTTAGATCACCCACTTCGCGGTCCTGACAGAGGTAGTCACATAACAGGGAGGAGCGTGCACAACCAGAGGATAGAGCGCCTTTGGCGGGATGTTTACTTTGGCTGTACACATTTATTTTATTCATTGTTTTATGCAATGGAAGATGCTGGTATACTAGACCCTTCAAGTGAAGCTCATCTATATGCACTTCATTACATTTATTTGCCAAGGCTCAACAGACATCTGAGTGAATTTGTTAATGCCCATGCAAGAGCTCCAATCAGCACAGAGCATAACAAATCCCTGAACAATTGTGGATTTCTGGTCTCCTGACTGTCTGGAACTCAAATCAAGTGGTAGCTGTGGAACAGTCAATGGTGTGTGTATTATAGTTAAAGGGTTCAGTTTTGTATCATTATTGGTCATATTTTCACTATCACCTACCTAATTTCCCCCCCCCCCTTCCTTCCAAAAGATAGCTGTTGAACAAAGTAATAATGAGATCATTCTTCTTTTTCTGCCTTATATGTCTCCTTGTGTTTGAACACAGTTCGTGGCCATAGGTTATGATACAGTCAGTTTTCCCATTTCTGGCCAGTGCCCAAATCTGGACAGTTGAATTCTAAGAACTTTTATTTCTGTAAAAAGGAACTAGCTTCTATATTCTATGTTTGATATTAATGGTAGCTCTTCTAGATTTAGGAATGGTCTCAAAAACAGAAAACTGATGCAGATGTACAAGAAATCAACATGAGCTGTTTAGCCAACAATCATGTACTGTAGCACTCTTGAAACATTGTCTTTCTGCTTTAAATTTAGCCCAGAGAGGACCTAGTCCTTTATGGAGTAGACTGGGATGATCCTACCCCATCTTCATTGTGGCATGGACAGCATGATGATTCTGTTGAGCCTACTAAAGTACCAGCTGTGCCAGCCAATGTTATTGATTCAGAGCGTCTTCAGGTCCTCAACCAAACTGTTGATCCTCTACAGGACTCCGATGAGCATGGTGTTGATTTATATGTGAATGCCCTTCACTGCATTCTTAATCAATAATAATTAATAAATTGAAACCAAACAGTTCTTTTTAATGTTTCATTTGGACCTAGTGAAATTTCAACATATGGATAACAATTAACATGAGAAATAAAGTTGTGGTGTTACTTGATTACAGCATGATGAAGCTGGTGAACTATCAACTTAGGGTGCATTACTTTGGGGTGATCTGAAAAAGGATCATTCATCCAAGATAACTTGGATCACTTTGCATCAAAGGAACCGATGAATCCACTCTGGGAAAGGATTTCTTTGTTCCTTTGATGTACTGTGATCCAAGTGATCTTGGATGAATGATCTCTTTTTGGATAATCCCAAGGGGACGCACCCTTAGGGTCCTGATTACTAATTACAGCAGACAATATTATCTACCAGCAATTGCCTGTAGTTATCAACGCTATTACATACCAAGGCTAAAAAAACAAAGGGCACTTAAGTGCCAATGATTGAGGTATCAACTGTCTTCATTCATGACACAACTTAGGACTTGAAATGTAAAGATAACAGGCAAACAAACTTTAAATCTTATCTACTAAAGGAAGGAGGCCTTCGTGAAGTTGTCTACAACTTGGCTTTGAATGGCTCTAGCTTTGAAAAGAAAGTCTAGATCAAACAGAACCTTAAGTTAAAACAGAAACCCCATATTTCATTGCCATGGTAACTGATTAAAAAAAAAATAGTTAAATGATCATATGGTGAATCTTTAAGTAGTAAGTTTGTGATCAAATTTTTGGAGCCATTTCCCTAAAAAAAAAAAAGCATCTTTAATGATAGACTGGTACAATCATCCTTGGGGAACTTGGGCATATAGTCATAAACCGGGGATTGAGTGAAGAAGGAAAGACCCCTTAGGTAAGTTGTCTGTACTGACTGGTTCAGAGTCCATTGTCAAACAGTGCTCTCTGATTGACCTCATCAGGATCTAAGTAAAATGAGGCCTATCATAGATGACTTGCCCATGACACATTTCCTTTATCTCCTTTGTTCGAGGTCTCGTGCCCTGAGATGCTGTCCTTGGGTTGGCAGACAACCCTAGCTCGCATTCTTAGTTTAGACCCGAAGTCCTGTAGTCAACCTAACTGAAGCTAAAGCCTTTTGACCCAAACTTTAGTGCTATATCCATATTAGCCTTAAACTTTTCATAAGATGCATGTTTTGTTGGTAGTATAATGGTTCTAAAGCAGGTCTCAGATAATGGGAGGTCATGTGCTCCACCATCTAACTTTGCTTTCAGGTCACCATCTGGTAAAGCCAGTACTGGAGCGCCAGACCAGAAAGACATCAAATCTGTCATCTGAACATTGCCTAGAAAAGAAGAAATTTGAAAAGTCAAATACTCTTTGCGGTGTAATAAATGCCATGATATACTCATCTAACAAAAATGTCCATCTGTAGGAAAGTAGACAGGTTAGCCCACTGCCCTTGTATGCCTTCTAGACCTTACCATGATCTCTGAGATCCATTTCATCTATGTATGCCAAGAAATACACTGCTGCTTTTTCATTTGCTTGGCTTTCTTCTTTCCCTTCAAATACAAGTGATTCTTTCACGTCTTTGGCAGTGATTTTCTTATTGCTCTCAACTGGAAATACTACTTCGATAGCAGCAGGGCATATCTTTAGGAATGCATGAAGAGATACTTCTTCCATACCTAGACCAAAGGTGAAGGACAAAGCAAAACATGTTTTGAAATAGCAAATAGCTTAAAAAAGAGACAAAATGGATGCATGTGCAGAGTACCTGACTTTATGTCTTCAAGCTGAAGGCAACGCCTATCAATGACATTGTAGAGCATAAGCCCTTCAGCAACAAGATGGGTGTTGTTGGGTAACAGGTCTGGATCAAGTCCAGCCTCAAACATATAAGGCTGTATGGCCTCTCTCAAGCTATGATTAGGCTGCTCTTTTGCCTCCAACGCCTCCAGCTGTAGAACAAAATAAAAAGTGGGGCCTGATATTAATTTTGACCACATTAGTACTAGACAACAAGCAATTTCATAGCATCTCATTTAAATCATATTTTTGTTTTTGTTTTTTTTTGCTTTAAACTTACTTCTGTGACCAGGCTTCTCAGATCAGTGTCAGGGATATCTTCAAAGGTAAGGGGGTGTGGTTCTTTATTATCTGGTGCATGTGATAAGAAATGTTTGATGGCTGGAGAAAGCCCAGTTAGGCCAGGTCCACCCTGTAACACAGAATGTCCAATAATTCGCCCCACTGCTTTGAAGGATCCTGTCAACCTTAATGCACTGTCATGAACTGGAATGCGATGGTCAGGTTCACCTTCAAAGAATGTAATAGGTTTGCCTGCACTGCTGGATGGCAACCCTTCTTCAGCAACTTTGATTGCCTGTGTCAGAAATTCTCGGACTGGGCCCTCCCCAACAGCATCTTCTCCATCAAATTGCACTCTTGGAGTTGCACTCATGACCATTTTGGGGTTTTTGTACAACCCAAAAATCTCTCTCCTGAGATCTTTTTCTCCGTCTAGTCGACTCACTCTAAACAACTGAGATGGCTTGTTACTGTCACCGTGTTAATTCCTATAATGCATTAAGGCAGCTGCAGGTGAACTGGGAACATCTGGACCATACACTGATTCTAACAAATCCTCATCACTGTCAATTGAGATCGTTTCTGGGATCCCTGAAAAAAATAAAACAAAAAAAGGAGAGGTTTTGTTGTTGATATAGACTGCCATGGCGCCACTTGATTGAACACCAGCATTCCTGTGGGTGGTTTTATATGGTAGGCAGGAAGTTGGAGGTACATGTAGGGTTAAAGTTAATGTTTAAAGTTGCTCATAATATAATTCCTCACCCAAAAGTCTCTGTGCTGCTTCATCAACACTCCCTCCTGAGGCATTGAGGGCCAGTTGTATTTCTAAAGAGCTGGCGCTTGGGCAAATTTCATGCAATAACACAGATGCCCTGCTACCAATGGATTTAATTGAGGGCAGGCCAGAGTGATCAACAGAAGACCCACATGCCCCACTACTACTGGATGTACTTGGGAGTTGGGCTAGTGTGACTGTATATGCTTCACCAGACATCTTACTAGTATTAAAAGTTAATAAAGTTAATTAAGCAGTTAAGAGCCCAGGCATATTAGGGCTTTTTGGAAGAGAGGGGAGAGAGGTCAAAAATCACATTTTGAATATATGGGCTTGTATATACTCCACAACAATGAGATTCTTAATATTTCAACACCTAAATATGGATGATGTTACATAGTTACCCGACTCACAGAGAATAAACAAAAAACCCTAAATGCATTCACTGGCCAAGTTGGATAATATCGCACAGTTGAGTTCCATATGAATCTGTTTGGAATACTAAAGAAATTGGGAGATGAACATATTTTTATTATCAAAGCCTACCTTTGTTCTTGGTTACCACAGGATTCCAGATGCTCCTTTATATCGGTATATGTTTCCAAACCTTGCAATGTATACATTGCACTTGACATGCCATCTGAAGATAATATGAACAAATCAAAAATAACAATATAAACTGGACTTGGAAGTGGTATTTAGAAAATAATCCAGTGCCATCAAATCACTCTCTCCCCCGGTCCCCCCATACTCCTATGTATAAGCCAAGCACAAGCCGGGTTTTTAGTTATATGAAAATTATACCTCTTCCTTCCCCATAACATGTTCAACCCAAAGATATACCCTTGCCCCATCCACCACTGAAGAAGCTTGGGCATCCTTACTATTGTAAATTTTGCTTTCGTCATTTTGATTTAAAAAAAAATATATATATGGGATATGATATTTATTTTTATGGCAAAAGGAAATGTTTCATAAAGAAGCCGCCCCTCGCCTGTTACATAGTCATCGATCGCCCCCGTATGTAAATCTGGAAAACACCGCTTTGTTATCGGCCCCCCAAAAAAGTCATTTATAATCAGGAGAAAAGTGAATTTTTTTTGTGAATAAGACCTACCTCCTGGCCCTGCCCTCCTGTTTTTTCACTACTAAGTGATCTCTGTAAGGGTCGAATATATAATACAGCTTGGCCTACACCGGCGTCATCTCGTAAGAATTTGACATCGTAACCTCGGGGAGGCGGTGCGATAACCATCAACTTTTTTGGTGCTGGTCCACTTCTTAAAAACTCATATCCACCGGCGTCCTTAAGCTTTGGATAGGACTCCAACAGTTTATTATTAAATTGAACAGGATCATCATCCCTGTTGAAAACAACCCTCTTCCTTCCAAGCCCATTTTCTTGTAGGTCGAATTTCTTAGCCCGTGAAGGAATTTCGTTTGTGTCTTTGTCAGCGAGACACATAAATTCGTGTGTCCATGTCTCTCGAGGAGGAATCCATAAGGATCTACCACTTTCATTCCTTTGCCGTTTGGCAGGGGGAGGCCGCGAGGTGGACATTGGTGAGTTATATGGTGCAAACAGTGATCGAAAATTGGCTATAGAACGCATTCCCATTCCGCCTTCAGACGCCCCGCCTTGGTTTGTACTTGGTCTGCTTGCTCCGCTTGGTTCCACTATCGCAGTAGTTGCTTGTTGGTTGTTAGTAGGGTTAGGAGAGAGTAGCGACTCTGTTCTTCTTAGGAGTTCCACTACTTCACAATATCTTTCATCCGCCATTTTGATCTCTGTCTGTTTCTGGCGGGAAACTCAGTAACCAAGACTAGTATGGCCCAAGTGTGAGACTGGATACGAGACACCGGGGAACGGGATTTGCAACACCGAATTTATAGATCACAATTTGCATGCAGACAGAATTTGTTCCTCACAGTTGAGTGCACAAAACCGAATTTGTAGACGACAATTTGAAGTGTGCAAGGTAAATGACAAAAGACAAGCGTTCAGAATTTGATAACAGAATTGGAATTGAGCACCGAATTTGTACGTCACAATTTAGAGCACAAAACCGAATTTGAGGGCAACAATATGAAGTTCGCACATGAAATGAAAATGGAATCTCAAGATTAACACCGAATTTGCACGTCACAATTTGGGGCATAAAACCGAATTTGTGGACAACAATTTGAAGTTCGCAAATGAAATGACAGTGGCAT
This sequence comes from Stylophora pistillata, assembly GCF_964205215.1. Taxonomy (NCBI): domain Eukaryota; kingdom Metazoa; phylum Cnidaria; class Anthozoa; order Scleractinia; family Pocilloporidae; genus Stylophora; species Stylophora pistillata. Next base: position 8,296,529 of record NC_142522.1, on the reverse strand, counting down.
TTAAAGATTAATTTTGAAGGGGATCACACGCCATAGGCTGCATCGAAGAAAGTCTCGCTTTTTGTATTGTAATATTGTATTTTTGTCCACCAGAAAGTTCACTGACAGAATTTCAGCTTTGCATTCGTATACTCTCGAAGAAGGCTTCATCACGAGCCTACCATTGAGGCGACGCAACTAAGATTCGAAACGTAAGTACATAACAAGGATAACTTCAATTTTAAACACATTAACTTGCTCAAATGATAGTTATAAGAGAGCAACTACCAGAAGGTTTAGGGCTATGTCTGCAGTACTTAGGTTTCCGACCGTTTTTAGGAACCAGAACGATACATTGTAAACTGAAGAGCGAGAAGGTTTTTTCATTGCTCGCTAGCTATCCGCAAGGTCTTTGAAAATGGGGACTTGAAGCTAACCACGACGAGAAAGGCAGTGACGAAGTGTCAGCGATAGCTCAGCACGTACATTTTGATAAAACTTTGAATATTTCTTAGCTACCCTCTGCCAAACAAAGTGAAATCACCAACATTTACATGGTCTTAGAACGAAAACTCCTACAGCAAGTTATTTATGTTAAAATTGTCTCACGTACGTTATGCTGGAGTTGAGATGTGACACCGTAAGGAACGTTAAACACATCCACGTCATCCAGCCATTCGCAAAATTCTGAGTATAACTTTCAATTCATTTTAAATCGACGTCTTCCTCGCCGTTGTCGTCCTGACTGCTTTAAGTCTCTAGTAACAGCAATCAACATCCCAGTATCGCCCCGCTGAGTGTTCGATCTCGTGAGCCACAACGTGAGCAAACCTTGCTGAAATTTACATCTCGGATATTGACGACGTATTTTATGGAACCTCCCAACCTTCTCTCTACGAATGAAGACGCCTGCGAGTTTTCTCCCGTTAATCATTCTGCTGTGTTTTGGATACCGCAAATTTGCCGAGATTATAGCTTTCCTCGGTTCTCTCTCGGGTTCTGTTTATTCTTCGACATTTTCTCGGCATAAACAGACCACATCTTCGTTGGGAATACTACATTCGCATTGTTGCGATGTTTTTCAGTTGTATACTCCAGCATGTCAGCGAATAACATCCCAACGCATCTAGTTGCGGCGGAATCTCATATTCCGCCGATTGCGTTCATTTTTTTGCTAAAGCCTCTCTGCGTGTGGCGAAACGAACGTTTATTTCCATGTGGTTTCTAAATAAATGGAGAGATCATTAGGCCTTGACGCCGAATCCAGAAGTAACTTTAGCTCGTTGCAAAAGCTGAATTCCATGATGTGTCTAAGAGGATTAGAAGGTTGAAGGAATGAAATCCGGCAAGAAAATTACGAAGAATGCGATGAAAATGTAAGTAAGGGCCCACCAGATTTCATCAACAGCTTTTTCCGCATGGAATGAGTTCAATTGTCTTTGTAAATCATGCGTGATTGTAAAAATTCTTGATCCGATCATGGTGTTTCAAATACATCTCGGAATGGAAGAGACCTTGTTGGATCTTACATCACAATCTTATGTTAACGTTATTGTTACGCCGTTACCTTGATTGAAATCCCTTCCATGTATAACTCGCCGTATAACCAGGTGAGATATTACAAAAGTAAGGGATAATGCCGATTTATTATTCGTACTCCAGAGAACCAGTTAAACAGATTTTCTCGCATCGCGCAAGCGAAGTTATGAAAAAAAAATGGCGGACAATTTGAAAATATTTCCGACGACGAAGAGTCGGAATGGCTGGCAAATATAGTTTCAAGTTTAATAGATGAATCGAACGAAGGAAAACAGTTAGACAACCAGGAAATTTCTTCATTTATTATTCAAGAAAATTGACACGTCAACACGACAGCGCGCCAATTCCTTTCCGCTTCGCATACTTCTGTCACGCACTCCCGTAAAGAAATGAAATATCCGCGAAATTCGTCCGCACTGAAATAACAGTTTGGAGTGTTGGATAATAAATAATTTATTAGACGTTTTGTTGTGTGGTATAGCTGAGTATTTTTACTCGTTATTTGTATTTTGGCTCACTCTACGGGCTCGTCAAAATACGGTACAACTCGTAAAAATACTCAGTGCTACTACACAAAAAAACGTGTAATGAGATATATATATTTTCTAATAAGGTGAAGATAACTTGTAGCGTTTGCGGCGACCAAAATCTAAGCCTTTTTGAGTTATTTTTTTAAAAAAAAAATAACTATATGTTAGCGTGTAGATTGTGGTGTAGTGTAATCTGATCAACGCAATTTGGTGTATCTCTAAGCAATCTGATTGGCGCATCTTTTTTTTGGTGTATCTCAACGCAATGTGATTGGCCCAATTTTTTGGTGTATCACAAACCAATAAGATTGTAGTATTTTTCGATGACGCTCCAATCAGAGCGTTCTTGCTAATTTGTGGTTTGACAGGTCTTCAAATTTCAGCGAATCAACGCTTGAGTCGGAGAGAGCGGTTCGCGAATTAAGGAAATGTATCAGTCGTGTTGGGAAAGTGGTGGAGTTGTCATCGTTGTACGACTATGCTTATTCTTCCTTCTGAAGGAGACTGAGTGGAACATAAGAAAAATTTTGAATCAAATATTACTTCAGATGTTGATAAGAGCAACTTGAGGATATTTCATTGCTATATATGAGTTAATCAGCGATTGCAATTTTGAATTTCGCTCAAGGAACGAGGTAAGATGACATCTACAAGAGTTTTAAAAGCATCTATTCAGTGTAATGGCTCATGTCCTTCGTGAGGATTTTATCGCTATGATCTGTCTGGATTTGAAAGGTCGTCAGGGAACTTTTTCTACCGATTAGCGAGTTAAAACGTGCATTTTTTTTTTTTTTGTACCGCTCCTTTACTTACGACGTACACACCGTCAGCTGGAGGCCTAACACAAATGTAGCGCTATAGCGGGTTGTTTCGGAAAGGCTAGTTTTACTGACTCTGGTAAATCTTGCGCAAGATATTTGCGTAATTCATATTTGATTGATAATCTTTTTTTTGCCATATGGTTGTTCTTTTAGCAGCGGTTGAAACGACCACCAAGTTACATTTACTTTCTGCGTCGACTGCCATGTTACATATCCGTTTCTTTACTTCTGAAAATCCTCCATGAATTAAATATTGTTTAAACGATACTTTCCCGTTACAATTGCGTGTTACTTTTTACTCGCCAGTATGGATTAGATTTTCTTAGATGAAAAGCCATTTTCCAGTAAACAACGCAAATTTTATGACATAAATCTACTTCAATGAAAAATATTTCACAAGGGACAGAATGATACGGTCGGTTAATTTTCCACGCAACTCTCACGTGCTTAGACGTTTTCTACCAATAATATTCGCTTATAGCTAACCTGGACTTTACCCCATTGCGTGTCGATTTCCTGTAAACAACCTGCATTTTATCACGTATTTCGCACTCAAAGGGCAAAGTCCAGATAGGCAACGACCAATCAAGTAGCCCACCTTATTATCCTTGGAAGAATGATACTTTCTCTTGGTCCATTCTACTTTCAATAGTTCGAAGAATGGAGACCGGAAAGTATCTTTGTCCAGAGGCTGCAAGAGATAAAATAGAGCTTTGCACTGCAAAATTATAAAGAAGAGTGTTTTGAGGCAACCATCTGTTACTGAACAGGAAGCTACACTGAGCCTATATTTAGGCCAGATTTGTGGATCAGCGGATTGAATTGAATTGGTTCGAATTGAGGGATTTGCTGTTTTAGCAAAATCGCTGTCGAGTGCTTTTCATGGTTTGTTAACGTGGAGAGTTATGGAGACTAAGATTTCGGAACAAGTTGATGCCATCCATGACAATTTGGAAATACTAAAATCGCTGGAGGAAAGGCGGGATCACTCAATAAAATTTGCATTTGAACGCGATGACTTTATTTACAAGGATTTCTCTTGTTTACATCTAATAACAAACCTTTGAAGTTTTTTTTGCCTCGGAACAATGTGTCACAGAAGGCATTTTATAGACCTCAAGTTTTTTGACTGATTGAAATTAAAGGTATGTGGCAGTGACTTCCACAAGTTTTTTTTTAGTCAGAGAAGTACAATTGTTTTGTTCGCAATATTTATTTACGGATGGTTTCAATCGCCACTGTTTGCATAAGATGGTTGTTTTAATTAATCGACTTAAACAATCGGCCAAAAATTTTACTGTTCCCAAGGGTTGTTTTCATCAGTACGTTAACAATTGTAGTGATTCACAGTATTAGGTTTGTACTTTAAATAAATATATTTAAGTTCACTCGAAAGATGAGTATAAACTGTAATAAGGTTATCGTTGATGCGCGGCCAGTACTTCCAATCTGACTGACACTCGATGCTAAAACTGAACCTCGTTCCCTGGATATGCCACCACATTACTTTACGCCATTAAAAACTGCACGCTATTGTGCATTTTCTTGCACAGGAAAAACCAAACAGAATTTCTGATTCTGGCCCTTAATGGTCAGAATAATAACTAGGACTTTGTCTCTGACGAAGGAACGGCAATAAGCACAATTTTAACCTACGAGCAGGTCGTTGTTTGGTCTCATCATGCAATTTTGGAGAGAGAGAGAGAGAGTGTTGGGTGACAAGTTCAAATTAGGGCTGTGGAGGGGACTGTAGGAAGCGTTGTACCGATGCAGTTTATTTTTGCCCACAATTATTCAGACACCAGCATCAGTTATATAGTGTCCTATTTCAACCTACGTATCTCAAAAAAAATAACTCATGCATGCGTAGCATGCCTATGTTTTACAGTTCCCGGCGCCATAGTGGGGACCTTAAGCATCGATGACTTTGGGTGTTACGGACGTTCGATCGTTTGCAGGAGGGGGAACCTGGGAACGACGTTGTCGCCAACAGAGTTCGTGACATGACTGCGTCAAGCAAAACAATTACGCTAATTTACAGACGTTGTCGGTCGACCGTGAAAATGTAAACACATCCTTGGCGTGCTCTCGATCTTGACGATGTCCAGTTTAAAGGAAGCTCGAGAAATGTTTTCTCTAGCATGGAGTCATCATTTTATTTCCGAAGAAGAATTTTTGTTATTGTATGACGCTAGTTTCTCTAAAAATCCATCATTTCCTCACGCCGACTACGATCGTGTTGATCTCGATTCTATGGACGAAGCAGAGTGTTTTCAGGAGTTTCGAGTAAGAAAAATGGACATTGTTAGACTTGCTGATGCCCTTGGATTATCTGCGAGTCTGTGCTGCCACCAACGAACTAAGGCCAACCGCATAGAGGGACTGTTGCTTAAAAGATTTGCATACCCATGTCGTTTGGGTGACATGATCCACAGATTTGGACGAAAGTAATTGCTAATAAGAGGACAGACAAATAAAAAACTAATATCAATTTGCTTTTTATGTACTTACAAGTTTTTAAAAATAACATGATAACTGTGGGGACTCTGGTTGTCTAATCACTTAATCTTCTGTACCAAAATAAAAATAAGGGCTTGTGTTATAAATGCTCATTACACTGTATGGCAAAGTTCATAGAGTTTTTAATCAAAATCTTGTTTCAAAGTAATGTGCCCAGTTTTATATTATAGCAAGTCATGTAAATTTTAAAGTTCTATACATGGCATTAATTTCTCATCAGTAATATACCTTTTGAGGATAAGTAATTACAATGTATATGCTGGTGTGAATAAATTGTGTCATCAACAAATTATATAAAATGTAATACAGAAAGCAAGAAGACATCACAAGCAATAAAAAATATGTTAAGCATAAAAAATATGTAAGCAGTCAATTTCATCACACTAACAGACTCCAACTGAAGTAGATGGTGATTCTTTTGATCAATGAAGTTAATATGTACCGGTCTGTTGCTTTGGTTGGGGCCGATACAATCATAGTTTAAAAAAAATGTTTTAAAAGAGTAGCTCAAAAGATATCCAACAATATTACAAAAAATAAAGGCATGAAATATATGTTTCATGGTATAATATTGTAAATCTTCAAATAAGTGGTGTCCAGGGTACTTATTCAAATTTTGAGTTAAAACAGTAGGGTGCTTATTCAAGAGGGATCCTTTTCAGTTCACTTTAAACATGTTCACAAGCTGAATTGAAAGCAAGTATTAATGTTCAAATCTGGGCCAGGGAAGGGGGCAGGGTGCTTATTTCAAATTTTCGTGGATAGGAGAGTGCTCTTCTTTTTTCAATTTTTCTTTTCTAATATTGGCATAAGCATTTTATACTGCTGTTGTTGCTGTTGAGCCATGTAGGTTTGCATTTGTAGCAACTGCTGCTGTTGTTGTTACTGCAACTGTTGTTGTTGTTGTTGTTGTTGCTGCTGCTGCTGTTGTAACAGCAGTTGCATCAGGCTGTTATGCTGCTAGTCAAGCAATTGCTGCCTCTCAGTCTTTTTCTCCAACTGCACAGATCTTATTTCTATATCTCTCTCTTTTAGCCTGTTGTCTTCAGTTGCCTGCTCCCTCAAATAGGCCACTATTGCAGTTCCATTGGATTGCCTCTTTTGGCCTTGTTTTGATTTTCACCATCCCCATCTGAAAGTGACTATTTCTTTGTTTCACTCAATGACTCCATGGCTTTGAGCCTGATATCTTTAGCTTGCTCTTGTTCTTTCTGTTATTTCTCTCTTGTGTTTTCATCCTCCTCGTCTCTTGACTGATCACAGGCCTCAGCTCTCTCTATGATTTCTTTGAGTAGTCTGTCCAACTTGGTTGGCTCGGGACTGATGCCACTGGCTTTTAACTATTGTGAAGTCTTTTATTTTTTAATTTTTCCACCAGGACCATATAATGATCTCTTACAGACTTCTTGTTAACTTTAAACTCTGCTCTTTTGTTGAGAATGTTGGCAATTTTCTCCCATGCCTGTGCTCTGCCCACAGTCTTCTCTTTAGCCCTGTATGGCTCAGCCTGCAAGACTTCATGGCACAGGAGAATGTCTTTCTGTTCACTCCATTCCATTTTACCACTGTTTTAAACAATGCAAGAAATTTCAGCCTTTAAAAGATAACTTATACAAGTATCCAGTTAGCTTACATGAACATCATGCCCAGTTGATCTGATATGATTAAAAAATGCAGTGTTAAACTTCTCTGTAGCATATGTAAATCTAAGTCCCCCCAATTATACATTACTTCCAGTTTTCGAGCCTACACCCTATTTTTGGTAAAAATTTATATTTTTCATTCCCAAGCTGAAAATCCTTCGTTTCCCAGCGATTTTAGGCTAATTTAAATGTTCTATACAGAGGATAGCAGTACGTCAGTAAAGTAATTAATATGAATTCTACCAGTCAGCCAACAAATGGCTGACTGGTAGACAGAATTCAAGACAGTTGGAAACTGTCTTGAATTCTCCCAACCAACCTCGTGTTTAGATGAGGCTATATAAACACGGAAAAAGTGCTCTATTACTTAAGCTTAAATAATATGCTTTACGTGTAAGAGTAAGTTTAATAGCTGCAACACACATTTTATTTTCAAACCAGTTTGGGCGGTATCACGGCTACCTATATTCTTTAATTTCCGTCAATCTCAGATAGTCCTTTCAGAAAGATTGCTAGAGAAAAAAGTGTGTACATTCGTATAGCTAGATGTCGCACTTTGAGCCGGGCCGGACAAAAAAGATAAACAAAATAGGAACTGCCGACTGCTTGTTACAGAAAACTAACGGACGACATTTGATATTTATCTGTTGTAGTGAAGTTAACTTTAACCTAAGGTTAAGAATTTTTTTCTCAAAGTACGCATTACGCTAAGCTACTTGTAAGACTTCAGAGATTTTCGTCCAAAACAAAATTAAGCTGCATGACAACTAACCTCGAGGATCTGCTTCGACCAGCGTAATTTCCTCCTTCACCGGGAACTTGCAAGCTTGACATGACTACAAGTACAACAGCCGAGAAAATTTAATGTGGTTATCGGAGTGAATGACATCAAATCATCTTCGAAGTACGGCAATTTTAATCTCAAATCCACCTGTATTTCTACGTTTTCTCCAGGACGTCAAACTAATACCCCGTTCACACTAATAAAACATGTCTAATTAAACAAAGTTTAATGAAACCCTGTTTCATAAACACTGGTTAACTGATTAACTCGTTCACACTGAACAGCAGGAGTTGACAACAACGCAGCCTCATGTTCATGCTCAGCCTCGTGTTCGTGTCAGTAAAATGTTACAACATCAGATAGCCACAACATGTAAAGTGTAAACAAAATGACGGATGGGCGAAATATTGTGCTTTTGTTTTGGAAGAGACAGAGAGAAGAAAGCCGAAAAGTCGCGGAAAATCGCGCAAAGCTGTTCAGGAAGCGACTCTACCGATACCTCCGCCGCAGATGTCTTGTGTCATCTGTATTTTTAATGTGGTTGACGCGACAACTATTTCAATGCGCCCCAAGTTTACGTGGAGTTTGGAGTAAAAGCAGGTCTCAGTCCTTTTGGGAGGAGACCTGCCAAGGCTGGAGCGATGATGATTGGGTAGAGAACTTCAGGATGTCGAAGGATTCGTTTGAATATCTGTGCGCTGAACTATCACCCCATATCGCAAAAAGGAACACGAACTTTCGTAAAGCCATTGCAGTTCGCCTTCGCGTTGCAATTACTTTGTATTGGCTTGCCGACTCCGCTCGCTACAGAACTATTGGAAACTTGTTTGGCGTTGGAAAATCCACCGTATGTACCATCGTGAAACAGGTATGCGAGGTACTTTCAGGTATTCTTCTTCCTCGGTATATTTTCTTTCCGCAAAATCAGCATGAAGTACAAGATCAGATCGATGGCTTTAGAGGTCGTGCGGGGTTTCCCTAAGTAGTGGCCGCTCTTGACGGTTGCCATATCCCTATCATTGCACCTCTCCAAAGTCCGGAAGATTACGTGAATCGAAAAGGATTCCACGCAGTAACACTGCAGGGATTGGTTGACAGCAACTATCGTTTTATTGACATTTTTGTTGGATGGCCGGCGAAAGTTCACGACGCGCGGGTATTTAAAAATTCACCGCTGTTTTCCCACTGTTGTGCGATGACTTTCCTACCGCTTCAATTATCTCGGGTCATATCAGGTGTGAGAGTTCCACCCTTGATTGTTGGGGACTCTGCATATGCCCTAAGCGACTGGCTAATGAAGCCGTATACTGATAATGGGAAGTTAACGCGAGAACAAGTGAATTTCAACAAGACTCTCAGCATGACAAGAGTGGTGGTGGAGAATGCCTATGGAAGGCTAAAGGGTAGGTTCAGAAGAATTGCAAAGAGGCTGGACCTTAACGTTGAGACTGTTTGTCTTGTCATTGCTGCCTGTTGTGTGTTGCACAACTTCTGTGAAGTCATGGGTGAAGACTTTAATGAGGAGTGGCTGCAAGGTGTGCAGCTCCATCTTGGTGTTTACCCAGTCAATCCAAACCAAGGACAAAACAGGAATGCTGTAGCCATCAGAGAAGCCATCAAGACATCTTTACTGTAATTACTGTGTGAATAGCCTCCCATGCAGACATTGTTTTGGCTTTTCAGGCAACCTCTCCTAACAATGTCTGCTTGGGAGGCTAAAAAACAAAACAAAGTGGTAACTTTATTACCAACACAAATTACGGTGCAGACCTGTGTTAAATTTTGCTTATAAAATTGTTGTAGCTGGAAATTCTATGGTCATGCAAGTTTAATTAAAGAAAGATTTTAGCTATTACATGTACTTTGTGAATCCAGAAACCATGATCAATTCAATAATTTTGGACTTTGACATTTTAATTGTGTATTTACCAATCACATGCAAGAGAAAACCACACATAAAAAAAGCAATCAACACACTTAATTACCATTTAAAGCTGGCTTGAGCCACACCCTGATTTATCTCATTTAGGGATTCTTTTCAATCTAGGGAATTTTTTCAAATTTCAGAAGGGCATCTTTGCCTCTTTATTAAAGACTCCCCCCTCCCGCCCTAACCAGGTACTTACATTCTTATGACTATAAAACATCTTGCAATCTTGCATCCTTTACAGAGCATTTGCTATTTGTGTGGGGGTTAAATCTTACATTGAATAGTCATTTTAAGCTGTTGTAGCTGTTTTGTTGCATTTGTTTTATAATAATAAAGTATTCTTAAATCAACAATATACAGAAAAAGAGTACTCTATTCTGATTATCAAATTATAGTCTGACATGAAATAATTTACTATTAACTGAATTGAGGTGAAATCAAATACTTAAGAGGGTATATCAGTTATGGAAGAGTACTATACATACATGAAATACTAGATATGAATTGTATGAAGGCCTGAAAAAGTTTGTTTTCAGCAGTAAATTTTTAAAAAATTCATACAGACTGAATTTGTTCCTGTGAAAAAGCAAGACATTGAAAATCACAAAAAAATAATTCATGCCAGACTGTTAGAATATTATATCAGCTGGGGCAGTGTAGTCACATGTAGATTGAATTATTTTACACATACTTTTGCTCTGTTTAGGTCCAAATATTTAACTCCATGATGTGACACAGCCCCTTTAGTAACTTACAGTTAATTCACAGAATTTTCACCCACCAGTAACTTGAAAAAAAACTCTTGTGAAAATTTATTTTAAACTGACTTTGAAACCTTCTCTGAGCCTGCAAGCAGCTGAGAGCAGTAAGAAGAGGCTGTATTTCTTACAGTACATTCAACACTTCTGACTGGGAGAAGGGTCGTATGATTGATAATTATTCTAAATCAAGTGTATTTTCAGGGAGTAACAAGAATGCCATAAATTGCAGTTTCAATAGTGTAAGAATTTTGTGTGTCCCACTCAAGCAGAACTTGATTCTTATTTTTGTACTCAGGTTAGTTCATGTGATTTCTTGTACGTATATATACAGTTTATAGGCATGTATATGTTGTAGTTTAATTTTATACTTGGTTCAAAAATTATTTTCCTTTGTTCTTGGTCATGTTCAGCTCTCTGGTGTTTTTAGCTACTTAGTTATTTCTGGGAGTTGGTAACCCTAAACAAGTTTATCAAATCAGTTTTTTATAAATGACTGTAATTCCTAAATTATGGAGTAATAAAGTTGTTGTTGTTGTTCATGTTAATGTATGATAATGAGTTTGAAACAAAGGAAAATAAAATTTGAACCAAGTATGAAATTTAACTACAACATATACATTATCGTCATTGTATTTTGAGGTGGACTCTTGACGAATTGCAATTCCTGCACATGAAATAAGCAAAGGTCTATTGATTCTGTATTGACTACTACATTTGTAAATTGAGGAATATTGGAATTCCCTGGGAGTTAGATTTAGAAAAATAATGTGGAATAAGTTCTGAAATCACTGGAATTCTTAGTAGGTAAACAAAAACTGTGGGAAATTCTTCAATAATAGACACATACAAAACATTAAGTGTATTTCTTGGGGGAATCCCATGTCTGACCCCCTACAGTGGCCCATAAGTGCAAAACACAACACATACACTGAAAACACAACACACATAAACTGAAAACACAAAACACACACTAAAAGCACCACAAACTTATTTGAAACGCAATACATTTATCTGAAACAACACACAACTAACAACACAACACAAACACTAAAAACACAACACACACAAGCTGAAAACACAACAGACTTTCCTGTGTTTGTGTTGTGTAGGTGGCCCATAAGTGCAAAACACAATGTGTTGTGTCTCAGATAAATGTGTTGTGTTTTCAGCTTGTGTGTGTTGTGTTTTCACTGTTTGTGTTGTTAGTTGTGTCTCAGATAAATGTATTGTGTTTCAAATAAGTTTGTGGTGTTTTTAGCGTGTGTTTTGTGTTTTCCGTTTGTGTGTGTTGTGTTTTCAGTGTTTGTGTTGTGTTTTGCACTTATGGGCCATGGTAGAGGAGATACACTACAAATGTGCACAGACTCGATACTTAAAATATCCGTCCAACATTAAAAGCAGGCTTAGGAAACCCAAGCTTGATATTTGAATAGTATTGAAAAAGGCGTTTAAAAATATGAGCCAATCATTTGAGCAAAGAATCACAGCGAATGAACTAACGATAATGCCGTCAAATTAAATAAGAAATATAATTTCAAGGAATGAACGTTTTAAAATCGCTCATAAGCTGGTCTAATTTTTTTTCGAACGGCTCGCACAAAATGACAATACCGAACTGGAAACTGACGCCGGTACTTACTAGGTTCTACTTATGCAGAACCTGCGCCAGTTTCAGGAGAAATTCTTGATCCTCCTTCCTTCGCTTCTCCGCTCTTTCTTCCTCTCGCCTCTCTCTTGCCGCTTCAGCTTTGATGAAGCTCTTGTCAGCCGCTTGCTGATACTCCATAAAGGACTCAAACATTTTGTCAAATTTTGTAAAGACATCAGAGGCGGTTTTCCTCTTTTTATTTGCCTTTAAGACGGCCGACTGACGGGATACCGGCTTCTTTGTTTCATCGGCTTCGGTTACACCTGGAGGAACAAGTTACATGGCGATTGCTTAAACATGAAAGCCAAGAGAGACATAAAATATGATAAATTGACTTTTGGTTCAGTTATCTCAATATTACACTGTAATATACGGATACACCTGTCTCTTATCTCCTTGTACGCATTCAAAAACTCTCCAAACGTATTGATTGAATTGATTATTACTTTTTTTGAGATGTCAGATTTTAGAGTTTATATTGTAGATTAATAATTGTTGTTAACTAGACTGTTGTCCCCAATATTAGCTTGTGCCTGTGCTGCTAAATATTTTTGACACTGAAATAAAGTTCTTGTTTTTGGTTTGTGACGTGACTTTTACAGACGACGATGGATGTTGCTTTTGAACACCATTGTATTGTCTGGCCCTCCAATCGGAGAGCATTTTATAACTCTTACCTGTCACCGCTGTTACACAGTTGAAAGGTTTCTCAAGATTTTCGGACCTTTCGTTGCTGCTGCCAGGGATGTTTACGTTCGGCTCAACGTTTTCTGCTTTTGTTTTTTCTCCATCACCGTCGCCATCAATGGAAATTGTTGCGGACTTTATAATCACCTTTGGTTTTGTACATGGCTTGTCCGACATTAGCTCGTCCACTTCGTCGAAGAAAGCCGGCTTCTTCTTTGGTGTGGCATTTCCCGTCTTGGTGCATTCGTCTTTGTAACTTCTGTACGCGCTTATTAGAGTGTGAATTCGTGTCTTGCAACTGCTGTCGTCTCTGTCTTCGTAGCCTGCAGCTCGAAGATATGCCGCAATTTCTAGCCATATAGGCTTTTTTCGTGTACATGATTTTAGCTTAAGCTGGATATTCTCGTCTCCCCACTTTTCAAGCAACAGGAGGGTTTCTTTATGCTCCCAAACTCTTCCGCGCGTTTTGGTTTCTGTCGCCATTTTGAATAGGTTTTATCAAACACGATTGTTAAACTACCTGACGAGGTAGTTTTGTTAAACACGGTTTAAGACGCGTTTTCTTAAACGCGCCCGCAGTGTGAACGGCTAGTCCTCTTAAATATGTTTATCAAAACAAGTTTAAAACATGTTTAAGCTTTGGTGTGAACAGAGTATAAGTGATCCTGCGTTGTCGACGTGACCTTTCATCACGGACGGACGGTGTATCCATAGCAACGGCGAACGACAGCTGAAAAATCACTTCCGGCGAACGTCCGTGACACCCAAAGTCATCGATGCTTAAGGTCCCTATTGAATGTGTAACCGCGCAAACATGATAGCGAGGCTTGTGTTGAGTCGCGTTGCGAGTTCTAGAGAGAGTTTAGTGAAATGTGGTGGTGCTCTGTCCTTTTCCTCGAGATATTTCGACAATGAACGATACTTTCCCTACGCAGGATATTCCTCCTTCTTTTTCTTCAAAAAAAAAAGGAAGACACTGTGCCACTTTTTGGTTGTGCTAATAGCTATTATGACACAGCAGGCAATCCAACAGGTCTGCATTTCTTCTCGTTTCCGAATGACGTCCAGCAGCGAATTAGATGGTGCAATCTCCTGAAGCGCCAGCATGCAAAGGACGGATTCTTCATCACAAAATCAAATTTTTTGTGCTCAGAACGTTTCAAAAAAGAAGACATGCGAAAAAACGTGGGCAGGTCGCTGGAAGTTGGTGAAAGGTTTATAATGTTTGTACGGTTGTTTTGTTGCTTGGATACCGAAAGAAAATGCTGCTTTGATTTTCGGTATTGAAGTGTTTATGCTGGGACTTTTTTCTCCTTATTAAAAAGGTGACATTTATATTTCTTTGTGCACTGTGGTCTTATACGATATTTGTGAACTGAATGTAAAATTATAAAATTGTAATGTAAAATTAAAATGTAAAATTATAAATTTATAAAATGATGAGTTTAATTATTATATATACGGGCCGAACCATCTCGATTTAACTGGTCAGTACCGAAAAAACTATGGAAAATGCCTGCTAGAAGGGTTCCAGTATCAACTGTCACAATTCAAGGAGAGTCATTTGAAGTTGAACAGGAATGACTTCGCCAAGAAGTGAAAGCACCTGTGTCAACTGTCAATGCTGCTTCACCTTCACCAGCTCAAATTTAATGCTCAAATGGATTTAGGTGTAATCTTTCCTTACATTAAGAAATGTTAATATTAATGTTGTTAGCACTCAGGGTAAAAAGATGATGCTGGGCTTGTGAAATCAAGATAAGTACCATTGTACATTGTGTAAATAAGGGAAGTGATTGGCATGACAATAAACTGCGAGTTAAACTATGTCTTTATGAGAAGGAGCTTCAAAATTCTATTCTCCAAACATGACATTTCGAAGAGGCCATTGACAGTAATTAACATTATTATTCACAGAAAAAAAAATAAACAGTTCTGTACAGTCTAACACAATCCTAGTTGTTGCATATTGAGCAAACTCTTGCAGCATATTCTTGTGAATGAGTTCTTGTGCTGGAAATGGGAAAGGTTCTTTTAGTTCCACATAGAGGAGATTAATCCATGTAATGCAGATTCTGGACACCAGGTTTGTGCTGATCCCAAATCTATCAGTAAGATCTTGTACAAATAAACCAGCCTTTAGTCGTATCAGCAAAAATTCATCCAAGAATGACAGTTTCTTGAAGGCCCCAGATTATTTCTGTTATCATCTGATTGGTATGGCTGACTCTCTTTCGACAATTTCTCTCCTTTCCAGTACTGCATACGTGCCAGCATTGGTTCAATAGAACTATAGAAGCTTATGAGTGCTCCATAGTTTGGGAATCCAGTATAAAATAGAACCGCAGACTCATCATCTTTAATTTTGTCAATTGAAAACTGGCACGCCAATAAAATATCCCTCTCATTTTCAACTTCACTTAGTTTTTCTTTCAAGTCAGCTAATTGTACTTGCAGTAGCTCCATTTCCCGTTGCAGCTTATGGACATCTGATTGTTACAAGGCTGGAGAAGATGAAGCAGCATTGACAGTTGACACAGCTGCTTCAACTTCTTGGTGAAATAATTCCTGTTCAACTTCAAATGACTCTTCTTGAGTTGTCACAGTTGCTACTGGGACCTTTAAGCAGGCATTTTCCATGGTTTTTCCAGTACTAACTAGTTAAATCGAGATGGTTCTGCCCATATATATAACAATACAACTCATCATTTTATAAATTTTTAATTTTACATTTTAATTTTACATTATAATTTTACATTCAGTTCACAGATATCGTATAAGACCACAGTGCACAAAGAAATATAAATGTCAATACCGAAAATCAAAGCAGCATTTTCTTTCGGTATCCAAGCAACAAAACAACCGTACAAACATTATAAACCTTTCACCAATTTCCAGCGACCTGCCCACGTTTTTTTCGCATGTCTTCTGTTTTGAAATGTTCTGAGCTCAAAAAAGTTGATTTTGTGATGAAGAATCCGTCCTTTCCATGCTGGCGCTTCAGGAGATTGCACCATCTGATTCGCTGCTGGACGTCATTCGGAAACGAGAAGAAATGCAGACCTGTTGGATTGCCTGCTGTGTCATAATAGCTATTATTAAAAACTAGATAATTGGATAATGCAATTCAAGACTTTTTAATTGGCTTAGCCATTATGGTATATCAGCCAATATACCATAATCTACAAATATGGTAAGCGTACGTGTCAGCTTAAAATTAAAAGGGAGCTAAAAATATAATAAAATTTAATAATTTAATTCAACGTTTTTAATAAAACAATTATTCCACTCGCGCTTGTTGGATATGAGATGATTATAGCCAACTCGGCGCTACGCGCCTCTTTGGCTATCTTTCATCTCATATCCAACGCGCGCTCGTGGAATAATTGTTAATTAGCACAACCAAAAAGCGGCAGTGTGTTCCTCTTCTTTTCGAAGAAGAAGGAGGAATATCCTGCGTAGGGAAAGTATCGTTCATTGTCAAAATATCCCGATGAAAAGGACAGAGCACCACCACATTTCACTAAACTCTCTCTAGAACTCGCAACGCGACTCAACACTAACTTCGCTATCATGTTTGCGCGGTTACACATCCAATATGGCGCCGGGAACTGTAAAAAGGGCTAGTTCAAGGGCGTGTCGCTCCAAAACGCGGTTAACGAGGTGTTGAGGATTTTACTGATCGAAATGACAAACCAAGGTTGACTGTTTGCACGAATCTTTATTCTTGAAAGGCAATCGACCACTGTAGCGGCCGCCTTTACTGATTAATAAAAGGACGCGAGAAAACTGTAGTGATGCAACCACAAGTCTAACAAAATCAGGCTGGTCCGTTTATTTAAGGCTTGATAGATGATAACTTGATAAACACGAACTAAAGATTAACAACAGTTCGATCGAAACTCAACCATACTGACCGTCAAAGACTGTTAGGTTCCAACACAAAACACGAGCGTGTTCCTCCTTAAATTCTAGCTACATAAAGATTTTAATCACGGTCCTAAAGCGGTTCAGAGTCCACGTGCGAATCCAAAATACGCGTATAAAGAGATCACGTGACAACAAAAACAACAACAACAACAGCAACAACTTTATTACCCCATAATTTAGGAATTGCAGTCATTTGTAAAAACTGATTTGATAAGCTTGACGTAACAAAACTAAAGCTGAGAAGGCGTTACATGGCTTCCCCATACATTGTAAGAAGGTATGAAATTACAATGAGCAACAAAACAAAATTTAAGTGTTCTAAGATTCAAAAGTTTCGTTCAGATAAGGCTCCCTGACGGTGTCGTACTCCGGCCAAAGTGTTTTGCGCTTCTTTATTCGCTTGGTCGATAAATCAGGATGAGCTTGTGTATATGCCTTTCAAAGAGCTTTCTGGTACCAGATTGAGTAACAAGCAGACGGACTTTTCGGACCAGACTATCATCGCTGGGAAAAACTTCTGTAATCTTTGCAAGTGGCCACCGGTTTCTGGGAGAAATTTCGTCACGGATGAGGACAATATCACCAGCTTGACTGTTGGGTTTGGTTTCATTCCATTTCTGGCGTTTTTGTAGCAGCAAGCAATCCTCTCGTTGCCAGCGACGCCAAAACTCATCCGACAGGTACTGTATCCTGCGCCACCGCTTTCCTGAATATAGATCGGGACTCGAAAAGTTGCCGGGGGGTGGTAATACGACTTTAGCTTTAAGAGTAAGCAGATGGCTCGGTGTGATTGGTTCAGGCCCGTCTGGATCTGATAAGCTGTTGATCGTAAGTGGACGACTGTTTTCGATGTTTTCTGCTTCAATTAACAGAGTTCGTAGAGCTTCGTCATCTAATTGCTGAGCGTGGTCTTGCGAAAGACTTGTGAGAACTGCACGTACGGTGCGAATAAGTCTCTCCCATACGCCGCCCATATGGGAGGCAGATGGCACATTCATATTGAATTCGATCAGATCACGATCTTTTGTAAGGAGAAAATTCTTAATCGAATCTGTATTGATTTCTCTCAAAGCAGCACTAAGCTCGTTTTTGCCTCCCACAAAATTTGTTCCTCTGTCGCATCTCAGTTCCCGAACTTTGCCTCTTCGATTGACGAATCGTCTAAGAGCGTTGATAAATGAATCTGTTTCCATTGTGTTTAACGTTTCCAAATGGATAGCTCGAGATGATAATCATGTGAAGATTATACCCTACCGCTTTAGCTCTTTTCGACCTTCCTTAACATACCAAGGGCCGAAGACGTCCATGCCGGTATACGAAAAAGGTGGGGCAGGAGTAATCCGCTCTTCAGGTAAGTTTGCCCTCGTTTGGATTTGGGCAGATCCCCGCAACTTGCGGCAAATAATACACTTCTGAAGTTGATAGGCGATAGAAGAACGACCATCGATTATCCAGTAACCGCTTTGGCGAAGAGCATTGTGAGTCATTCCTCGGCCCTGGTGGTGTTGAACTTTGCTGTGGTAGTGTCTGATAAGGAGCTCTGTGATATGACTCTTTTTGGGGATGATAATTGGATGTTTGACTTCAAAGGCTAAGGTGGCTTTCTTGAGTCTACCACCTTCTCTTAGTATCCCTTTATGGTCTAAAAAGGGGTCGAGTCTGAAAAGTGAGCATGTCTGTTTCAACTTTTCATTTCTGATGTGGGCGCTGTTGCGGTCTTGGAACATGTGATCATTCTCACTGAGCTTTTGGAGAACCAGGATCTCTTTGACGAAGTGACGTAACTGCAATGACTTCAAGATAACTTCTTCGGCTAAAAGCATTTCTTCCACCACTGGTGGGCCAGCAACTGGGCGCTTATTGTACTGCTTGTAACTTCATGGTTAACGATGAGAGTTGTCACTTTGCTTTTCTTTACTTCGGGATCCTCAGGATTTAAAATAGGAACGGGGTCATGGTTCACCACTGACACATGATTCCTCCAGAAGAAGTCGGGACCTTTGAACCACAGTTTATTTTCTGCGAGTTGTTTGGCAGTAATGCCTCTTGAGGCAATATCAGCAGGATTGTCGGAGCCGGAGACATGAAGCCATTGTGTCGGATCCGACTTGTCGTGCATTTGTTGCATGCGGTTTGAGACATACGTGTAATAGCGTCTTGCTTCGTTGCGTATATAACCCAAAACGACGGAGGAGTCAGAATGAAACACCTTCACTACGTAAATGTAATCAATTCTCTGCTAAGCACTGACACCACGTTGACTGAAACCACGGCTGCTGTGAGTTCACGACGCGGAATAGAAATTTACTTTAGCGGAGCCACTCTGCTCTTTCCCATAAGTAGGCTGACATGTACTTGGTTCGCGTTGTTTACGAGGCGCAAGTAGGTAACTTGGCCTAAACCTACATCACTGGCGTCAGAGAAACTATGTAGCTGTGTGCTAACCGGTTCACCAAAATCGCGGGGTTTGACACATCTTGGTAACTTGATATTCTCTAAGAGGTGTAATTCTGATCTCCATTTTACCCATCGTGAATAAACGTGGTCCGGTATAGGATCGTCCCAATCGACGCCGTCTCGACACAGTTCTTGGAGCAACTGTTTTCCCAGTAAGATCACTGGAGCCACAATGCCCAATGGATCGTACACTGAATTTACGGTTGACAAAATCCCTCGACGAGTGAGGGGCTTGTCTTTAAGCTGGATACAGAAACCAATAGTGTCAGACTCTATGCACCAATAGGTACCTAGCGAGCGTAGGACGAGTAGAACGTCGTGCCGGAGATCTAGATCCTTGAGGTCTTTCGAGCGATCTTCGACTGGTAAGGCCTCCAACACTGTTTTACTGTTACTGGCGAACTTATGTAAGCGCAGATTGGCGGATGCACACATGGCTTGACTTTTCTTGATAACCTTGACGGCGTTTTGAGGTGTGTGTCGAATGACTTTCAACCATCGTCTACGTAGAATTCATCTAGTAGGAAGTTCGCCGCATAGGGACCAAACTGTTGTCGACCAGCTTCAGCTGTCATTCTCAGACCAAAGTTGGCAACGCCTAGCGAAGAGACAGCCGCAAATAAGTGGACATTCATGTGACAGTCGATGATTTGGCCGTCCAGGTTGTTATCTCTGAACCACAAGAACCTCAAGTAGTCTTTGTGTTCGGGGTTTACGTGGAAGCTATGGAACATCTTTTCGAAGTCGCATGTTACTGTTATCTCTTCTTTCCGAAATCGATAGAGTACGCCGATTAGTGCGTTTATCATATCTGGTCCTTGTAGGAGGAGTTTATTGAGAGACTGGTTATTGAAGACAACACTGCAATCGAAAACTATGCGAATCTGATCAGGTTTCTTTGGGTGATATATATCAAAATGTGGGAGATACCAGACTTTGCTTGCCTCGGTCTTGAGTTCCTCTAATGGGACGGGACTGGCGTGTTTCTTGTTGAAGAGGTTTTGCTTAAACTCGGTGTAATGACTCTCTAGTTCTCTATTTCTTAAGAACTTTCTCTTGATTCCTAGCAGTCTCTTCAAACACTATTCACGATTATTTGGCAGGGTTACAGTATCGGTTTTGAAGGGTAAGGGCATCTCCCAGTTTCCCAATTCGTTTTTGTGTAAAATTAGCGGTAAGGATTTCGTTAAAGCTTTTGTCTTCTACGGATTCGCATTTCTCAGTGCCTGGAATGTTTCGAGCATGACAGAGTTCCCTGTAATCCAATTGCATCATCTCTCTTACTTGCTGAGGAGAAGTAACGTCTTTGAGGTACTGTCTCGTGGCGAAGGACACTACAGAGTCTGCTTTGCACCTGTTACTGGTTGGTATGGTGAAAACATTCCGAGGATACTCACTTTGCACTGTGATGCGGTTAACTGAAAGACAGTCTAACCTTTCCTTTTCTTTGTCAACACAAACAGGACCAATGATGGTCCAGCCAAACTTATATTCCTTGGCCCACGGTTCATTTTCGCTGCCATGAATGATGCGCAGTGGTTGAAATGCTGACGGAATGTTGCGGCCAATTAATAAGCTATCTCCACATTGGGACGGTGATGAATGTGAGGGGCGATCTCTTCCAAATGCTTCCATGATCTGGCTATTTGAGGTGTCGCAATATCTCTTTGACTAGCTGGAATACTTTCTTGTGAATAAGCAAATGGGATCTTAGTGGCCTTGTGACGGTTTTCCGTGTCTTGTATTCGTAGACCATTAACTTTCTTAGTGCGGACGCTGTTCACACCTGTAATAGTATCGATTTCGAGGTTCACTTCATGGCCTTCAACCTTAAGCTTTTCGAGAAGTGAATCGGTGACAAAGACATCAATCGACTCGTCGTCCAGCACTGCGTAGGTGGGTACCTTTACTGAGGGACTGTCTTGGTGGAAGACTTCGATCAGGACTATTCGAGCACAGGATCTTAACGGGTGTCCTTGTCCGCAAACTTGGGAACAGGCGGAGTTGGCCTGACGGGTATCTTTCTTCTTGTGTCTAGTTTGGTCGTGCAGTATAGTGGCATGCTTCTGTTTACAAATCTTGCATTCCAACTTGTCTCTTTTGCAGTCTTTTGCGACATGTTCGTTAGAACTAACACATTTTAGGCAGATTCTGTTCTTCAACAAGAAATCTTTGCGTTGTTCATAGCTTAGCCTCTGAAACTGCTCACAGTTACTCATAGCATGAGATTTCATCTTGTGATAGAAGCAATAGGCATTAAGCTCCGGATAGTTGGTAGGGTCTCGTTGTTGAGCTTCAGTTGTAAGATCACTCGACGCCTGATTTAGGTCGACTTGCGGGGACACTTCGACGTAGTGTTCTGTGCCAGGAGTGCTGATTAAGGCGCTGTTTGCAGATCGTTTACAGGGTGCGCGGTTGAAACTCTTAGCGCGGTTTGACTGTGTTGAGCCACTTGTTCCTGAAGTGAGAGCGGTCTGAGGTATGTTTATCCGTTCCGCATGATAGCGAACTTCATGTACAAAATCTTTAAAGGAGGGAAAAGCATCTTTACATTGCTTTTTTGCAGTTTCAGCACTTTGTCTGACCACTTGTTCTTGAACCAACCAGGAAGTTTGTCAACGAAGTTTTGGATCTGCGATGGGTAATTGAGAACTCCTAGACCGCTCACGTGCTGAATTGTAATCTGGACTTGGTATAGAAAGTCACTAAACTCTTCTAATGCAGACGCATCATTAGAAGGAATCTTCGGCCAGTTTGCTAGTTATTTCTCAAAGCTGTTCCTGATAATCGCAGGATGACCAAAGCGTTCCTTGAGAATTATAGGTGCTTGCTTGTATGCGTTGTCTGGGTCTTGTATAAGGTACTGGAGTTGTTCGACAACTCTTTTGGCTCTTCCATCCAAATATTGGTACAGCAAGTGCAGTTTCTGTGTGGCTGTGACGGGTACTGAATCGATCAAACTATCTATGGCGTTCTCCCACAGAAAGAATTTTGTTTGATCTTGTTCGTTTCCTTAAAGACCTCTGGTTTAGCTTGGGGCAGACGATGTAGCTGTGTCATTTTGGCTAGCTTGTCACTGAAACCTAGCAAGTAATCTTGCGATGGAACGGTGTGGACCAGATCGGGTAACGGGATGAAAGCCGGGGAATTTCCACAAAAGCCTCCTGATGGGTTGGGTCCTGGCCTGTCTGTACAGGGCGTGGCGTAAATAGATGGCACGTTTGATCCAAAGCTAACCCTTTTGTTAGTGGTAGTACGAACTGGGCTGTCTGAAAAGGATATCGTAGAAGCTGGGGGAACCCATGTTCCCATACTAAAACTAGCATGTGTGTTCGAGAAAACTGTGTTGGTGGTAAAAGACCTTGTGCAGGTTAAAGGAGCCTGTGTTCCAGAGCTAGAACTAGCGTGTGTACTAAAATAGATAGTGTCTTCAGGTTTCTTGCTTGAAGGAGCTGCTGAAGTCTGTGACTCTGAACGGACAGCGGGCTGAGAAGTTAATGATGTAGAGACGGCGAACTTAGGTGATGACGTAAACATTGAAGAAGCCCTCACAGTCGGAACTAATTGGGAATTCTTTGATACTGAAGGGTCAGCTTCTGGTGTTGAAGTTAGCTATTCAGCGTTGTCACTCAAGAAGGCGTTGATAGGATCGTACTGTCTGGTTGGCAGCAAGGGGGATGGAAAGTCGTCCTCTTTGTCGTCTTCTTCCAGAGCCTCTTGATACACAGCTTCTTGTACTCAGACTTCTCCTAGTTTCTCTTGAAGCTTAAGCTGTTCCAATTTTTTCTCCTGCTCTGCGATGACTGTTGAAAACTTCAATTTCTCTTCCAAGGCCACTCTTTTCGCTCTTACGTTTATCAGTGCGTCTCTACATGAACTTCCGCTCGTTACGCTAGACCTTCGTGAATGACGAGATTTTTGAGAGAATACAGAGCCATTGTCCACTTGAGACTTCTTTATTTCGTTTAGCGCTGTGGCATGAACAGACTTCCATGTATCCAGCAAGAAGGCTAGCTTTTGTGTAGCATGCTGATTTTCAGTTGGGTCCAATGAAAGCTCTATCCATTCGTCAAATAATCGTAATGTATCATTTACTTCCTTTGAGATAACAGTGATTTCATTTTTCATTTTACTTGTGTCTTGACTATGGTGCACTAGTTCTTCGAAACTACTTAGTTTGGAGCGTAGTTCACGATCTTTGGACAGCGCGGCGGTTTTCTTCAAGCCGCTTTGAAACTCTCGGCCCTTGGCCGTGAGAGTCCTGGACCTAGTGTTGTTCTCAGAATGAATATCAGTGAATTCGCTCGACGAAATTTCAACTATTTTTGGACGTGGCGATGTGTTTTCCGACGAATTAAAGGGGAAGACACTAACCTCGATTCCTGCTGAGGCGACATTTTCTTCCAATGTGGTATTTGGAGTGACTCCGAAACTTGGTTTGATCGGAAGTTCTGCTGGCGTAGTATTTTGCATGTGTCCAAGGTTGCTTGGTTTAAAGCGAAATTCTTCTGGTTCCTCAGTCCAATCCCAGTGTCCCTTTCTTGAACTTGGTAGTGTTTTTGCGAATCCATGTTTTTCTCTCTGGGGAATTCGTAGTCTTTGACTGTAGCGGCCGCCTTTACCGATTAAATAAAGGGACGCGAGAAAACTGTAGTGATGCAACCACAAGTCTAACAAAATCAGGCTGGTCCGTTTATTTAAGGCTTGATAGACGATGACTTGATAAACACGAACTAAAGATTAACAACAGTTCGATCGAAACTCAACCATACTGACCGTCAAAGACTGTTAGGTTCCAAAACAAAACACGAGCGTGTTCCTCCTTAAGTTCTAGCTACATAAAGATTTTAATCACGGTCCTAAAGCGGTTCAGAGGCCACGTGCGAATCCAAAATACCCGTATAAAGAGATCACGTGACGTAACAAAACTAAAGCTGAGAAGGCGTTGCAACCACGAACCACAATCAAAGACGAAAATAACGATTATTCTCACAGTCAATCAATCTATCCAACGATCGATCGTAAACTGAAACAACAATACAGCGAAGTTCTATCAATCTACTGAAAAGCCGCGGAATACATAACCAAAGAATCGCGTGTCAAATATGGGCTCTGACGTCGATAATGAAATTAACAATACAAGTAAAACAGAACAAAAGTTTCGATACAAATTAAAAGAATTTTGGTGGCTGGTAAACAGCCCTTTATTCTATTTAAATGATGGGCATTCACTGACTCGCATTTGGGACGAATTTGACCTTTAAATCTTAAATCCGTAGAGATTATTGCAATATTTGTTTTTATATTGTCGCCCAACACTGAAAGGACTTGAAAGGAAAAAACAAAGTTACAAAGGTACTCACATATCGGTCCCGCTTGTGCCAGAGGTTGAGAAAACGAAAGGGCGAAAGTTTACCAAAACTATTCAAAACTTACGAAGAACTGATTGAAGGGACGCTAAACTTGTCTTTTATATGCGCGTGGTGACGCTGAAAGGTCCGATTACAAAACCAGAAATACAGAAAAACAGATAAGCATTGTAACTCTGTGGCTATCTAACATCATTCTGAAATTAGTGAACTAATCAATAATCAATCAAAAATGAGCCTTCTGGCTAATGTCCTTAACATAACTTTCACAAGGATTTTGGGAAATCGTCATTTCATTTAAACATTTCAAACTGGTATATCACCAAAAATTGCGGCCTTCTTTAATTTCTCAAACCCTCTAGAAAATATTTCGCAAAATAGCAATTTAAGGAGAGACTGACTATATGAAATTAATTTCGCAAAGTAGTCATCTTAGAAAAATACTAATTTGCGAAATGGACTATTTTATGCCCGCCAATATGAATCAATATTCAATCCTTTGTGATTTATGTGTGATTTCAACTTTCTTGCTTTTAAATTTAAACTTCATATCCAAAATTTATTTAAATTTGAAATATATTTTTTATTCAATCTCGTTTTCCATTTAAATTTAAACTTTTAAAATGACTTTTAAACCTTATTACAATATCTATTTAAAGTATTTAGGTTTGATTTAATCCTTATTGAGCATTCAAACTTAACTTTGAAACTTATAGGTAAACTTACGAATTTGTACTTGCGAAATTCTATTTAATCTTCCTGGGGCGAGCTCAACCAGGGCACGTCACTAGGTTACGTGTCCATCATCGGCGACCATTTTGGTTTGTTTTGGCGCGCCTCAGTATCGTCAATATATATGGACGAAGGATAGATAGATAGATAGATAAATCGTTTATTAAAAAGAAACACCTCGCAGTCCGAAGACTGAATTACGTGTATAATATACAAGAAACAAAATTAATAGTTAAAATAGTTTGAAAATCTTATACAAAAAATCTTATACTTTGTGGAGCTTGAATTTCAGATCGCGCTCAGTAGATTTAGTGGAGCCACAAAGCTGTTTCACCTATTTCCACCAATTACAAGGCCTGGAAGAGCGCAGACCATCAACCTTGTTCTCGTAATAGACCCTCCGACAGCGCTTGAGCTCTCGATTCACTTTGTTTCTTAAGATCTTAAATAGGTACTGGTTCCCGGATGCAAATGCCTTCTGACGACGGGCAATTAGATGTTTGAGATGTACAGACAACCAAGGCCGGTCAGTTTCGTACACCTTTGTAGAACGCCAAAGGACGAGTGTCTGAATAACCAAACGACACGTCCAGGCTTTTGTCTTCGTCCTCCAGCACTGCTTCGGACCCTGCTATGAAATTCCAGTCGTTCAGCGGTGATGCTGCGGGCGACGGTCAACGGAACTCTCAGGCGCGCTGAGGGAATGCTTCGGGAAAGTACATCCGCCGGCCTCTGTAGGCGATTGAACAGACAAGAACGTTTGAGGGCGGCATCAGGCCCTTACCAGCGTAACAATACAGCCATGAAAACGGTGAAGAAAGGAGAGAAGGTTTTGGAATATGCTTTGTTACGTTGCTGGGACTCGGATGACCCGGAGGAGCTTCATCATGTAAAATGGGACTCTATCATTGCAAACGGTATGCTGGTATGAGAAGAATGTGCGAACGAAACCACCATACGGAAAGCAGCGAAGGAATCTTTGACGACTAAATTCATTTACCTGGTGTTCATGATTTTGAGTTTATGAAGGTCCGCCATAAAGCAATTTCGACTCTTCAATTGGGACCAGGAACTGAGTACAACTATTCTGTGGTGAAAAAGATGGCAGGGTAAGGTTTGGTGTATCTTAAAGAGTAAAGCAAGGGTTTGAGTTTGTCTACAATGGAGAAGCAGAAGGTGATGAAGATCTGTTGAGGTCAGCATTTGATTGTTCAGGTACTGTGACTGATACTGCCACAGAAAATCTGATTTCTGATGTTGAAGATGATAAGCATGTTGAAAATCAGGATTCGTTGGACAGTGCAGATGCAAGTGCACCATCAAGAGCTGAACAGCTGATAGAAGAAATCCATAAACAAGGCCTGAGTGATCTTGTAGACATGTTGCGTTTCTTGCAAAAAGAGCTTGTTCAAAGGCATGATTTGGATATGACAAGTGAATCTGAATTAAGGGGAAACGAACCACATTTGCACAGACAGACATGACATTTTAAAGACAACTTTCACAGAGCTTTTATCCATGGCAAATTTCCATAGTGCATTTGAGGTGAATTTTATGGGAGAAATAGCAAGAAATCTAGGTGAGCCATGTAAAAAATGGATCTACCTTATGAATTTGGTAATCAATGAGAAGTATTTTGACCACAGCCTCAGAAAACATCTTTCTGATGACTATTTTTATGTGGGCATCATAATGGATATTGCTCTCCTGCAAAATGGACAGTTACCAACTTTCTTACCGCTCAGTGTCGTTGAAGAATTGGTGACATCAGTGAACAACCATTGCATTGTCAATCTGCAATGAGGACTGGATATGTTTGGGTTTTTCAAGATCCTTCAGAAAGTGCCAGTAATGTTTCATATAATAAGGCCAACAACACAGAAGCTTGCTGCAAGAGTGCTTCTCAATTCAGTGTCCCTTAAATTCTCTCAAGAGGGATCCACATGTTACCTAAGAGAAAACACTTTTCAATAATTAAATTGTGCTGCTTTTTGAATATGGAGCAATTTAGATGTACTCTGGATCACTATGATCAGTGTTGAACAGTGAAATTGGTGCTGTTAGTAGCCATTTGCTGTGTACATTAATTCTGGCTACACATAAACTGTGATTTTGAAATAATTTTCATGTTTCAAAGTAAAATCCTTAAGCTCCTTTTCCGCATGAAGGGTCTCATATAGTATTGAACAATTTTTGCTTTGGCAAAGAGGGAGGAAGGGAGGGAAAGAAGCTGAAAGCTATTAGACAGTAAATAAGCAATTTTAGCACTAGGTATTGGGATGCATTTTATTGAAAAGACAGTCAATGTTTAACTGTTGTGTGGTGTTTTGGCGTTAGTACTGTTTATCTGGTACACTTGCCATGCATTGTACTCTAGAGATTTTTTGTTTGATCATGTGTTACTCAATGTTTATTCAGGGTGCACTGCAGACTCATCGGAGGGTATTCCCTATGGATACCTTCTAACAGCACATACCTGCAGCAATGTTTTAATCCTGCCCATTGATTCCCTGACATCCCCTTTGCCAGAGGAGCAAAGCCTTTTTCGGGGTTACGATCTTGCCTCTGCAAACACTCATTTCGGAACAATTTGATATCATGGTACCTACATTAATATACAACTAAAAATGCGCCTTATGCTTTTAGTACTCTGAAGAGACATGACTGACTAGTAATGTAATTACTTTGAAGTTAGGTTTAAGGATTCATTCAGAGCAAGCTTCACTATATTATAACTTGATTTTCCCTTTACAAACAGATTATGCCACTTTATTGAGTACCAGTAAGTCACTGTTTTGTTTTGCATGGTAGATCCAGAGTAGAGAGCTTTCAGTTTCAAAACAAGAAGTTTATTTCATACATCTAAAATCATGCATGCAGTTGTATATAAGATATGGTATATTAGCCCTTGTAGGTGTGGGTCAATCAAGTCACACCTCGAATTATAGACAATCAGTTCCTATTGCAACAGTCGCTAGTCTCAAGGTTTGGTATTAATCACTGGTTTCCTTGCCTGAAGCCACTCTCAGTCACAGCTGAAACGTATTGTGTTCATGTATTGAAATTTGTATACTTATGCATCAGAAGGATAGTGAAAACACTTTTTTCACCCAAACAGTCTTTAAGTATTTTTTATTTTGATTTGGACTTGGATTTTGCTGTTAGTATAGGTAATACCATGATTGATCAATGACTTTTGAAATTAAAACTACCTGGATAAACCAACTAATTTGCAGTTCATGTTTTATTAGTTTTAAAACTACTCTAACATTATATACTTAATGAATCATTCAAATCATATGTACATTTTTTACTTATTCCCTTCAATTTATTTGAAACTATGACAAAGAAATAATAACCCTAAACAAGCAACTGCCACTTGTCAATGTAAAAATAGGGTGGTTATGTCACTACCAAACATTATGTCACAGATTTTTTTTACTTCAACATATTCCAGTCGGATAACTTGGTCAAAAAAAATGAATGATTTCACTACACAAGCAAGTATATGAAGTATCACAAAATCATAACACTTGATGAATAGCTTATGGCAAATAAACTGACTAACAGTATAAAGTGAGTAAAATCATGATGCTTGTTCCTTTCCTGGGTATCTGTGACATTTCTTGTTCAGAATATTTTTGTTGATATTTATAATGCTCCACTCTCTTATTGTCAGACAAAAGATTACACTAGCCTCCTGCCTGATGGTTGATTAGTATGAATCACAGGAATTCTTCACATTTTTTGAACAACTAGTGTTAGAACTTCACTGTAAATGTCAAGTCCAGCTTGCCTTGATGGCCTGATTACATTAACCTTAGAAAATACAAAATCAGTGATTTCCATGCTGTGAGCCACTTCAACAGGTGCAACTACAACACCATCATCCTACAATTTCGTGCTGAATTCCTGCATTTATTTCCTCGGATCTCTCCAACGCGCGCATATTTCAAAACTGTCTCTCCCCCTTCAGCCATTTTAGAAATGCTCGTTCAGATTGGTGACGCTTATATAATTCCTTTCCAGCAACCCAACGGCAATATCAAGAGAGGCCAAGGAATCGAAGCAAATCGAAATCGTTCAGAAATCCCGCAAAACAAAATGGCCGCCGATGATGAACATGTGAGCTAGTGACGTAGTTTAAATCAAACACAAATTCGTAAGTTTACATAAGAGTTTGAAAGTTTAAAAGACATTTCAAAAGCTCAGATTTAAATGGAAAACGAGATAAATAAATATTTTTCAAATTTAAATAAATTTTGGATATGAAGTTTAAATTTAAAAGTAAAATAGTCTAAATCAAATATAAATCACAAAAGGATTAAATATTGCTACATGTGGGCAGGCATACTATTTTCACTCAGCGGGCGGTAACAATGTTGCCATTCTCGCGTCACACAATATGTTTTTGGTTGGTATTAATCTAACGTACTAAGATTTTGGTCACCTCTTATTTTTTAATCTTTTTTTAATCCGCCTATTTCTTAATTCTTTATTTAGGTGATATACTAACTTGTAATGTTTAAATGTATTTTTGTGACAAGAAAGAAGTCACGTTGTCACCGCAGGGGTGTAAATGGTCGATTTCGCAAAATAGTTAGTCTTCCTAAATTACTACTTTGCGAAATGGATAAAAATCCTTGTTATCAGTTCACGATTACACCAAAATCCTTGTGACTCTTTACCTTATTAGAAAATATGTTGGCATCATTCCTTTAGTTTCGTTATATCTTGCCCAGTTTCGTTTCGTTTCGTTTTCACAACAGAAAAAGTCCTGAAGTTTCAGGCATGTTTACGATATGAACTGCACGCTAAAACCTTTTGCGAGAGTGATACTGGAGTCTTTTTCGTCTGTTTGTTTGTTTGTTTGCTTGTTTTTTTTTTTTTTTTTTCACCTACAAACCTGTGATAAAGGTTATGTGCCATTTTGACGTTGGATGATTAAAACTTAACCAAAATATTCGGATCAATTTTTCCTACCTCGCAAATAGACCATCGAAAAAAGATTGACATTTCCCACGTGTATTTCCGTTCAGTTAAGTGTCTTGTCACGCATTCGAATTACTCATCGACAATGCACATTGATTACACCTTATGTACAGTACATGTCATTACAACTACAGCGCCAGCTAATATTTCAAATTACTTTTGTACTTTATGGCCTTAAAGGGAAAGTACGGTCTAGAAAAAGTTTATCTCAATTAGAAGACTTTTTCCTCAGGAGTTCGAAAAGAACTGCCATTTTGTCCACTTTGCTTTGTATTAGCGACAAGAGCGCTTTGAAATTGCCCATTTTTACAACTTTCGTGGTTAGAAAAATGCCATCTTGGATATTACGTCAGTTGTGACGTAGCAATAGTCAAACATTGTTCGGCGCTTTGTCCTTGTTGACCTGTTTGACCTCTGTGAAGACAATTTCTAACACTCCTGATAGTTGAAATGAGGTGAACTGTCGTCCGGTTAGGCTCGATTTCTGCCACTCTCTCGCGTCCGTTCTTTTTCGTTCCTCCCCGGGGAGGAGCGTGGGCCCCGGTTCCCGAAGTACGGCTAGAAATCGAGCCTATCGTGTGGTTGAAAGTCAAAATACATACTAAAATTCAAAAGGAAAACGTGTAAGCCTCCACAAGCTACCGGAAAGTGAAATATTAAAGATAAGTTAGCCGGCGAAAATTATTAGGGACTTTAAGATACCTGGACGGCTGTTTCATAGGACGGCTGACCGGAAGTAATTTTACACGTGTAGACTGTATTGCGCATGTCTGCACAACACGTGTTGCCGTCCAGTTGTTGTCGAGGACTTCAGAATGGCAGATATTAGATCTGAGCCCGCGTAAAAGCGGTTTTGTTTAAAGATGCACGCAATCGAGGCACTTGGGTCACAGGCTTGGTAAATTCTCAAAGGTATCACTGTATATTTCAAAACAACTCGCATTTTACGCTTTTTTTTACCTTTCTCGACAATCTGAAGCATTCAAAAGGCAAAGATAGCAATGGTTAGACATTGTATTGCATTCGGATGCAACAACCGGAGCGGTAACTCACATTGAAAGCATCTTTCGTGGCATTCACTGCCACTGAACATAGTTAGTAGAGGTAGTCTCCTCTACTAACTATGCACTGATTAACAACTCACGCCAGTGAGTAAAAATTCCTTTTAATGCAGTGAACATTTTGAAAGGAATGGTTTTCCAAGTCATATGCTGGCCGGAAAGTCATCATCAATCGAACGTCTTCCTTCGGAGCCTTCCTTTTGGTTTTCTGTTCGGAGAAAACTGAATATTGTCGGAACTGAGTCTGACTTAAGTCTTGCTTTCCGGCCAGCATGTGACTTGGAAAAGCCTTACTTTTCAAAATGTTCACTCTATAAAAGGAATTTTTACTTACGGGCGTGTTTTCCCGTTTGATCTTGACTAGCCAAGTCGCCAGAAGTTTCTTGTTCAGTTGCAGCGAATGCCACGAAAGATGCTTGCAATGTGGTTTATCGCTCCAGTTGTTGCATCCTAATGCAATACAAGGTGTAGCCATTGCTATCTTTGCCTTTTGAATGCTCGGGATTTTCGATAAAATTAAAAAAATAGCGGAAAATGCGAGTTGTTATGAAAAATACAGTGATACCTTTGAGAATTTACAAAGCCTTTAGCCCAAGTGCCTCGATTCCATGCACCTTTGAACAAAACCGCTTTCACGCGGGCTCAGATCTAATATCTGCCATTGGAGTTTTGCCGTCCACAAGTGAACGTAAGCACATTTGACGAGCATTTCTTTTAAAATTCATTATTTTTCAAATGACAAGGCTGTCCTTACTGTTATTTCTTGTTTTGATAAACAAAAGTTAAAAAATTGAAGTGTAAAATACCGTCGCAAATGAGTGTTTGTTTGCTGTCCTTCGCAGTGATGGTGAATATGTCAACTAAACTTGAATGAAATTGAATTTTCTGGCTTTTTTCCAGAATTATTTTGCCCACTTCATGTGTCACGTAAATTACTGCTATTCACCATAAATGTTCAGCCATAAGTTAAATTCTTCGTACTCGTAGTAAGGCAGCTCTAAATTAACTGACTTATTAGCTTCGTAAAGAAACAGGAACTCTTCGTCGGTCAGTAGCTTTTCTGCGTAAGCAATAACAGTCATTTCGTGAGTCTTTTTAAAAGATACCATGATTTACGAATAGTGCTAGAAACTTCAGGCTCGCTGCCGTCCTCCGTTCAAACAACCCGCTCCTTAACGTAGAAAGTTTCTTGCCAAGAACGTCGGTTTCGGCCCAGTCCTCCGCGCCTAATATTACCGTCCTCGAGGTCAGCCGTCCAGGCATCTTAAAGTCCCTAATAGGGAGCTTTAGCAACGACGACGGCTACGGCAACGAGAACGGCAGAAAATAATAGGCTTAATGAGCAAAAACAATCGCCCTGCACGTGCGTTTAACATTTTGGCACATTTCTTTGCCGTTCTCGGCAAAACAACAACGTGAAATAACCAAACTTTAGGTTTTCTCGTTAAAAAAGCGCATGACGGTTAATTTTTATTTCTTTCTCCTTACTTTAACGCCGTTCGTAGTGATATAGTCCCTGAATAGTTCGCCAGCATTTTCCAAGTAAAACACATCGGAATAACCTCGAAAGAGTTACAAAAACGAAAAGTTAGATTTCGACACGACGTTTTCGTTGCCGTCGCCGTCGTCGTTGCTAAAGCTCCCTATTAACTCGCGAGGACGTTTGGCAAACTCTGCAAAACCTCAGAACTGCGACAACGAAGACTTCCAGCAAGATATACAGGCATGTAAATCTTTTTCTTGTTGTAAGCGAATAAATTGAAACTCGAAATGGTGGCATACCGTATGTGGTGAATTCTCAGTCGCCACCCTTGACCAAAGCCGATTTCCAACATCGTGCGCTTTTCCAAGCAGGGTATAAACATATCTTGTCTTTCCTAAGTCTGTTATGAGTCCACCCATCCTCGGAGACCCAGGGGCTGTGGGTCGATTTCAAGTTAGGGCATGAAGAGCCCCTGGGGACATTGTCTTACAAGACTAGTTCCAAACGATCGCAGTCGTTCTGCCATCTGATTGGTGCCACAAAATCTTTGTGTTTTTCTGCCCAATCAGAGTGAAGTGTGCTTTAGAGTCCTTTCGTGTGTTTTAACACGGACATATACTAGTAGCTCAGTTGCTCACTATGTTTGTTCGGACCGTGCGACGGAGATTCGCTTGAGGTGAAAAGTTTCAGTCTCAGCACACAATGTAAGAGAAATCGATCAGATTGTATGCGAAAATCTTACCGGAAGTTATACTGAATACTTTCGCAGGTATCACTAGAGAACGTGTTTTAAAGTTTGCGAGGTTTGTATAAAACACGATGGTTGCAGTCATTGATATGTCGGTTTAAACGTTAAACGAGACTTAAAGCTTAAATCTTTCTAGATTTTATGCATAATTTGCTGTGACTGAAACTTTGCCGATCCGTGAAGTTATTTCGTCGCACGGACCACGCAGGTATGTCGAGCAACTGGTACTTGCGCAACTTTCTGTGCGTGCCAAAATCAAATATCATCTTCGCTTGAAAAAAGAGAAAAGCTAAGCGTGGAAACTTTTGCTTATTAGATGTGGGTAGATGACCCTGTACTACTAAGCTGACATTTGCAATAAAGCAAACCCGCCCTTTCCATCCAATATTTCTTGGTCTTTGGTTTTGTTTTTCCCATTGAAAACAGCATCGGATCGATTTCCAATGATCAAAGTTATTTATCTTGGTCTTCAACAATCGACAGAAGAGGTGAAATGACAATGACCAAGGGACTAGAAGAGAATCTGAGGCCTTCCTAGCTCAAGAATTTCAACACTCTAGACAGCAGTTGAAAGATTAAACTCTTTCCAAACTCCTTCGGTAACTGCCCGAAAACATCTCTCCTTCCCACGATGTTCTCGTTAATAAGTTTTTGTTCAGATTTTACTTAGCTAACCGGAAACACAGCTAAGCTTTCTCAGTTAGCACTTGCTGGAGGTCGTCAACGAACTTAACGTTCTCTGCCGTATTGTGAACGACTTTACTACTAAGATTAGATTTTGGCGCGCACTGAAAGCAGAAAGCAGAAAGCTACGTAGGCGAAAGCGCCAGTTGCTCGACATACCTGCGTAGCCCGTGCGACGAAATCACTTCACTGGATTGGCAAAGTCTCAGCAAATTATGCAAAAAATATAGAAAGTTTTAAGCTTTTAAATCTCGTTCAACGTTTAAAGCGACATATCAATGACTGCAACCATCGTGTTGTATACAAATCTCGCAAACTTTAAAACACGTTCTCTAGTGATACCTGCGAAAGTATTTAGTATAATTTCCGGTAAGATTTTCGCGGACAATCTGATCGATTTCTCTTACATTGTGTGCTGAGACTGAAACTTTTCACCTCAAGCAAATCTCCGTCGCACGGTCCAAACAAACATAGTGAGCAACTGAGCTACTAGTATATGTCCGTGTGAAAACACACGAAAGGACTCTAAAGCACACTTCACTCTGATTGGGCAGAAAAACACAAAGATTTTGTGGCATCAATCAGATGGCAGAACGATTGCGATCGTTTGGAACTAGTCTTGTAAGACAATGTCCCCAGGGGCTCTTCATGCCCTAACTTGAAATCGACCTACAGCCCCTGGGTCTCCGAGGATGGAGTCCACCGAGTAAATTTTCTTTACCCAACCAGTCGCATTCTCCTACGAACAAAAACTAAATGACATTGCCTGCAAATAATCAAGACAGACACGTTTGCGACAAATACAAATTATCCTTCGTTAGGCAGGCGCCCACATTTCACTCTGTCATATCGATTGGACACGATAAAAATAATATGAAAATATTTTAAGTCTTCTAAGCAACTGCTTGACGTAATTATGCAGTGCTTATGCTTTCAGAATTAAATCGAAAGTTTCATTTTAGCTTCAGTCGTATTGATGTAATTTCTAATGTTAACACTGACTGTATGGCAGAGGCGACTTTCTGGCGCATGTGGAAAATAACACAGCTCTACCTCTGACAAGTCGCTATGTTTCAAACACTTCAGAATGAAAAATACTGCTTTGAGGCTAATTCTAAGCAATAAAGATAATAAGACCATTCCAAATTAAAGGTGAATGCTGAAACAAAACAAAATTTGATTCGTAACAATTAACTT
The DNA here is from genome assembly GCF_964205215.1 of Stylophora pistillata. Lineage (NCBI taxonomy): Eukaryota > Metazoa > Cnidaria > Anthozoa > Scleractinia > Pocilloporidae > Stylophora > Stylophora pistillata. The sequence continues at coordinate 8,261,034 of NC_142522.1, read as the reverse complement.
CTGCCTTTTGTCTGCGTTAATTTTGGTAACTAAATGTTTCTAATCAATTTTTTCGCTATTTACGAAGAATGATCTTCAAGTCTATCATTTCTAACTTGTTGCATACCAACTGGGGCTGATTTTGGTTCCACATGGCTCGTGTTTAGTTATACACCGAAGCTGGGTTCCTGTAACTGCAAAAATAATTAGTCTCATTCCGAGTAGCAATGTGAAATGAATCCGTCGCGGGCACTGCGGTCTTCTTTAGCAAAATAACTATCACTCCACAGCTTGGATTTGTTTGAGGAAAAATCCTTCACCTTTGAAATTGCGACGGTGGGTTTCCTAGTACATTTAATTCTTAGGAGGATACTTTCTCAGTTTCCGTAGGTTTCTCTGGACAGTCACCGCAAGAGAACCACTCGCGATTTCCAAGACGTGAGCGACTGAGCGCGCTGACGTTTCTTTTTGAAACTTATTTTCCTGACTTTCTCTCTCTTTCTCCTCAACAAAGGTATCTCCTTTCCCTGAAGACGAGCCATGTTTCGTTTGAAACATAAATAGATGTATTACACCCTCTCGGCTGGATTAAAATCCAGGTCGAGAATTTATTAAGTAGCGCTCTCCTCGCCGCTGTTTTCCTTGTTTACGTCCACTTCAGCAGCGATGTAATTTAGCATGCTTGACTATTGCTACGTCATAGTTTCGTCATAACAAAGATGGCGGATCTCAATTTAAAAATGCCGACTTTTGAAACGGAATTGTTCGCAACTAAAACGCTTTTAGCTCAAATGAATCCAGTTCGGACAATGCAAGCAAGGAAGTTTTGATACAGGTAAACTTTTTCTAGACCGTACTTTCCCTTTAACGACGCACTGATTTATTCACGAACGTAGAGGAGAATTCGCAAAGTACTCCATGCAGATTTTTCACTTTTCCCTTTCGCTAGTTGCTGTTAATATTATTTGGCAGGCTGCATGTGCAATCTACACTTTTGGTGATGGAGAAGAATTGGGGAAACGAGTCTGTCTTTTTGTATTTTAATTCGGGCCTCCGCATATCGTGTACGCCATTTTTTTGCAAATCCACTTTTTCATTACTTTCCACTGCCTGAGAACATGGAACAGGCTATAGATAACAGGAAGTTTAACAAAACGAAACTCACCATAGTACATTAGATTGTTACCAATATCCACACATTCCGACATATCTTTCTGTCGTTACTTCCACAGCACTGATTAAAAGGGCTAATGGCGTTCACATCAGCCAGGAGGTATATTTATTGGTCCATTGCAGCGATCCCTTTTACCTTGTTACTCTTATCGCTTCGTGTATTCACTCCATCAAAGCACAGGTGAGTTTTAGAATAAAGAAGTCCTTGATTGCTTGGTGGAAGCCGTGGCTACACCTATGTCACACTTGTACCAAATTTCAAATCAAAATGTAATTGTGGTGAAGTCAGTATTGAAAGATTTTTCTGATGACTGCCTGTTCTAGTCCAAAAGTTTTAGTCAAGTTCTTAAAGTGCCCCTGAGATCAAAATTTTCGTATGTCATTTTTTTTTTATTTTCGTGTTCACTGTGTCTCCTTCACCAACTCTGCCAAATTCCAGTCTAGACTGAGCACCAGAAATATCTTTATTCGGGCCGTTAAGTTCACGATTTTGCGTCCGCTATAGGTACTTTAAGCAAACCCCGACGGCTACGGCAACGAGAACATGGAAAAACAATAGATCTAATTGGCAGAACAGTAGCCCAGCACGTGGGTATTAAAACTTTGTACATTTCTTAGCCGTTCTTTGCGAAACAACAACGTGAGATCACCAAAATTTGCGTCGTCTGCGAAGCGAAACCGCGGCGGCAAATTATTTTAATTTACATTTGGAACTCCACGCTACTTTTATGCGTTATGTTAAGTTTGACTTCTGGCGCCCTATGAGACGGTAAACATATGCAGCCACTTTCGAAATTCTAACTAAAAGTATAAACTCATTTTTTAATCGACGTCTTCCGTGGCGTTGCCGTCCTGACTGCTTAAAGTCCCTAATAAAATTATTTGATCATGTTCTGGAAGTTGATCGCAGGACTTAGAGGAAGTGACGTCAAAAGCTCAACGCGAAAATCTCACATGGCAAAATGTCAAGCAAACATAACAGAGTGCCTTACTCTATTCTTACAAAAACTAAACAAAAATGACGAGGCATCGATGCGTAATTCAAAGTTGAAGTAATCGTGCAGACCATGCTGCAGGTATTTCTCTGCATCGGAGCCTTGCAAATAGATCAGAGCGGGAAAAACGGATGCGAGTAAACTTCAATCCTGCAGAAATATTTGTGATCTACTCCGGACACCTCTCGGAGGACTGTTTCGAGAGATCTGTGTACTCTGAACGATCTTGGCGAGGAATTCTGCCGGGTTCAGTGCTTACCGTTCAAGAGAAGGGACAAGAAAAACCGTCCTCAGTGCGATCTCGACGAAAGCGAAGGCTACGAACCTCCACGGGTTTTGTCACCTTTACATTTGAGCTGATCAATATCCACCTTTAACAACTCTCTGGCAGAATACTTACACAAAGGAAATACTCGGTGAACATTGTAAATAAGAATGATAAAATAGCCGAATTGAGGATTGAGATTTCTGACCTCAAAGGGCTCACTTTTATACAAAAGAGATGAAAAATATAATTACGTGCTTTGACTCTAAAAAAAGCTGGCTTTAATATCAGCGAAAGCAGAACAAACAGCCTAGGACACAGAGCGTAGAAACACTTTAAAATGTAGGCTTGCAACCAAAAAACCGAGAAAATGAAAATTTCCAAGCAAACCTCTCAAACTATCAACCATCTGACAGCCAAGTCAGCGTGCCATCAAAGGGTCCTGACAAACGAATGTAAAATCAGGCCAACTTTTGCGAGATTTATTCGCAAGACAAAAGCGCCTCTGTTTCACGGACAAAACAAAGAACCACTTCTGTTTCATATCAAACTCAATGCCACCGGTTTAGTCTTCTATCGCCGTTCAGAGCTACTTGGAAAATTGTTATAACGCTACTTGCAGACCGCATCTAAGCCAAAAAATACTTTGTGACGCAATGAGGTCACGGCTCTAAAAGAGTTGAAACAAACTCTGCTTTAAACCTCACCGAAGTAACACAACAATAGTCATCATGAATAAGACAGAAAAAACAAAAGAGGCCAAAGTGCAACTCAACAACAGAGTTCACTTTGAACCTCTCAAACCACTGATAGTAAAACACACGCAAATTACTCTGGCATCGTGGGCAAACACGTTGATGGCTTGGAAATGGCTTTCACAAATTCCCAATATCTGCCTTCGGATACACAATCAGCCATAACCGAAAACTATTTTTACTAATCACCAGATCATTTCTTAGAAAAAAGGAAAATCCCTTACGACAAGCAAAAATACAGTTCGTAGGCGATAAAGCGATGCGACCACAAAAGCCACTCGGGGAGTCCGTGCCGTTCTGTGTTTATCTTTATTCGGATTGCAAAAATTCATCGTTTGTCGGCGCAAAACTATCCACAGAAGCTTCAGATGATTTCTGGGACAATTCATAGTCAAACAAAGTCGAAATTTCCCGACTGAAAACGAAACAGTTCTCAAAAAAGTAATATGTGTGACTCTCTGTGCAGCGAACAAAGAGAGTTGTCACAAAGCAAAGCATAAGTTTGTTGAGCCTTTTCTGCTGTACAATGGCGGGCTCGGCTGGAACATGTTTTCAGCAATTTGAAGCGCTAAACATTGGTCATGGAAGGTTTGTTTTGAGTTTCGAATAGCAAAAAGGGTCTTAAGTTGACCCAATGAAACGTTATGTAAACAATTTAGGCCAAAGTAAAACGGTTAATTTTCGTCTCAGGGGTACTTTAATAATGCTTTACATGATAGCAATGCTCAAATACCCACTATCAGCCACATCCCGTTATTTCCATTATTAACACTAAACGTGTTACCTCTTCAGATTTTTACAACCCTCACTTAAAGCTGCGAAAAACCAGGAGGAAATAAGGACGTGTTTATGTAATAACATAACAAAGGAGAGAGGGACTACAACAAAAGAGAGTGAAAATACTAAGGCAAATGTAAAAACAACTGAATCAACCTGGCTGAGGGATTCCTTTGCAAAGGAGCTTCACGTAATCCACTCCCAACTGAGATTCCTCTTAGATCATAAAAGTATACCCTCACCAGAACTTGTAAACAAAGTTGGAGAACTTGCAAAACGCCTTGATGCTAAATCAGAACCACTAACTACAAATAGCGACATGAACAACAAAAGTTTGGATGTGTGTCCAGAAGAATATAGAGGAAACAAAATTGGTTACCCGTTCTATGCCAAAGGCTGGTTTCTCACCAACTGT
>NC_142522.1:8154175-8251675 GCF_964205215.1 Stylophora pistillata | reverse complement strand
ATAAAGTACCATATCCGTTTCATATCAAGCTGGACGCCTCCGGTCCAGCCTTCTATTGTCCTTGAGAGCTACTTAGAAAATGTCACACCACAACTTGCAGAGATTACTGTATCTAAGCCAAATATACTTTGTAACGCAATGAGGTCACGGCTCTAAAATAGTTGAAAATAAACTCCGCCTTAAACCTCACAAAAGCAACACAACAACAACCATCATGAATAAGACAGAAAAAAAACTAAAAGAGGCCAAAGTGCAACTCGGCAACAGAGTCTACTTCAAACTTCCCAAATCACCGATAGTAAAAAACACGCAGGGAAGGGTTCATAAATGAGATCATTGACCAAATGCATCAGGCACACTGATTAGTCAGGGAGCATATGTCGTATGCCACCTATTTAGATGTATTACGTAAATAAAAATTTTTCGATTAAACCTTTCTCTTTACTTTCAATAACATCTGTTATTCATTCTGTCAGTAAAGTAAACACCGTCAGTTTTGTGTTTAGAGGCTTGCACGCGCCTAGCACAACAAAAACCGTGAATAATTTTTTTTCATCGTCTATTCTTTTAAGTTAACAATTATACTTTATAGTGAACAATTATACTTTGAAATCGAGGTGAATAGTGGCTGAATATTTACCGAGCCGCGAAGCGGCGAGGTAAATATTCCCGAAAGCCACTATTCACCGAGATTGAAAAGAATAATTGTTTTAGTATATACACACGTAGTGATCTCGACAATAATTAAAAGGAAGCCATTTAAAGGCAATTTCTGCTTCAGAAACTTTAGCGAAACGCGAGTTTACGCTCGCCATATTGTTTTTCACATTATCCACTCGCTCGGGGGTGTATATTGTTAAATAGCCCGAGATAGCGAACCAATCAGATCGCTTGAAACGCCAAGATCACTGAGTGTGTAAGTACTAATGATATATAGTTTTCAAGGGTTTCCTTGGGAATAGCGCGCGTAGGACAACTTTTTTTACAATAACCATAAACCGTAGGAAGTCGTCAATGAACGATATCAATATATACACCAACAACGGATCAATGGTAGCCAAGACAGTCATAACCTACAGAAGTTGAGGTAATCTGGTAATGGACTGAGAAAAAAAGTATGATCAGTATGTTATTATTTACGAAAAATTATTTTGTCGCTGCGTTACAATTTTCTCACCTCTCCAACAGCTCGAAGAGCGTCTCTACGAGCCCAAAATGAGGTGTAACGAGTGATGCATCGTTAGATATATACCTTGTTTCTCGTGAGCAAATCAGCCAACTGCATTTTATAACATAACCAAAGTAAAGCACGCGCTCTGACTGGTCAATTCAGGGTCCACCATTTGCTCATGGGTGTACGCTGGTGACGTTAGCAAATGTAAAGACTAGTTTTCCGCTCGCGTTTGTTTTTTTCTGGTCACGTAAGAGTTGTTATATAACAGAAAACTCCTTTGCTACAAGGTATCAATGTTACGTTATAAAAAAACAAATGGTAAACGCCACAGTGTACACTATTGAGTTAGGAGTCACCCTCGGCTATTGCCTCGCGCGACTCTTACACTTCTTTCGTGCTTAGCAACCTTCCGCGTGCATCCATAACTCATTGATCAGTATTGTGCGTTGTGGTGTTTACCATTTGTTAATTAATTTTGCTTTTTTTATTATCGACGAGAAAATTTACTGACAGAATAACTGCTTTTTATTCTTGTAACTTTGACGACGGCTACCTGGAGTCCTTCCATTCTTCAAGAGTATACCATTGAGGAGAGCAAACTAGATTCTACATGTAAGTATTGCAACCCAGTCATTTATTGCCTTTCGCCTCAAAACATAATTTAGTCACTTTTCTGGCTGTGTTAAGCTCCCCTATAGTTAATCGTTAACTGAAGGGCGACTTAAGTATTTGGATGGGACTCGCTAACAATTCAAGGTCCTTGCAACCAGCGATCGAAATGTTGTCAAAGCGAACGCTACGCTTAGTAAATCCATCTTGTGACTAAAGAATCAATACTCGAGCCAACCGTGATGAAATTCACACCTAGGATATGGACGTTGTTTCATATGATCACTAAACGACAGCCCCAACGTTCTCTCGCGCAACGAAGACGCCCGCGCTTTAAAGTTGCATGTGAGTCCTGTTTATCAAAACACTGTGTCTCTAATACCGCAAGTTTGCGCATGTGTCTGCCATCGGTTCTATCTCGGGTTCCGTTCGCGTTCAATTCTTTTTTTCATGTAATTTGGAGAACTGTGCGCAATTCAAGACCAATATATCCTCAAATGTAGTACCAGACAAATTTATGTGGAAGGGCTCTTCTTGTTGTCGATTGCCATGTTTACGCAGTTTTCATGTTGACCTAATAATACCTTCATTTATCACATGACCAGTCTTGGAAGATTCGTCGTGTTGCAGCTTTGACGTGGGTCATAATTTTGTCGTAGCTTTGACACGTGTCAAAATTTCAACTTCATCTCTTTGGCATACAGTTTCAGTGCAATTACGTTATTAAATATTTAAGTAATAACGAAAACGCCAGCATAAAAAAGGCATCGCCCTCTGACAATCAAACAACACGTTGTGGAGTGTCTTTTATTTACCTCACGATCAGTATGAAATACGTGGTGATATGTCTTCAGTCTATGCGCCAAGCTTCGTACCATGTGATATTCGGTTATAAACTAGACTGCTCCAGCGCAAATTTGTTGTGTCGGGTTTAAGTCGAGAATCAACAAAGCAAACCGCGGCACTGAATTTTGGAAAATGAGTTGGTTCTTGGCCAAATTATTTTCTCTTACTGGCTCGTTCGTTCCAACAGATACACGGGAAAAAGAAACTCTGAGGATAATTTGGTTTATAAAAATTTAGGTCAATTGGCCATCGTAGAGATTTTCTACCGCAGACGTTTCGAGTGTTAGCCCTTCGTCTATCTGACCCTATCTGCTTTGAGACCTTTTTGATACACTTTACAGTTAGCCCGCGAACTTTATCCTCTGCAGCAGGCGGGCCAAATACGCTTTCATCTGTCGTCCCTGGAAATGATGAAATCAATATCTGCTCGGCGTAAGCATTAATCTTATTGGCTACGTTACTCAAAATTGAAAGTTGAAAATTACCAGTTACACCTACGGATAAGCCTCTTGTAATGTTTTTGTAGAACATTTTCAAGGATTGATATTTGGAGTATTTTTAGGTTTACCTTGTGTTTTATTAAGTCTCGCCTTTTCGCCCCTACGTGCTATTTTGGTAGATCTACAGTTTTCATTATTTATTTTTAGTGTGTGCTTGAACTTGGCTCAGTTCTTACCGTGCTAGACATTTTAATCGCTTGTTATGGCTGAGGATAACTAGTTTGCTAGGCGGTCATGTTTGGGTTGGTAAAACTGACCTTGAGTTTTACCCACACTGAATATCCTGTTTTGGAAATTCCCACGGTCAGCTAACCCAAACATGTCTGTGATTTTTACATTAAATGAAAGGGCACTCCTCGCTGAAGTTAGAAGAGAAATAGCTGTGGTAATAGAAGGTAGTAGCAACAATAGAAGAGAAGAGAATAAAAAAAGAAAAGTATAGAGTCTTGGTACCTCTTGTTAATTCGCCAAGCGAGTGGTAAAAGTCCACAACAATGTCAAATTAACCCAGACGTATTATATAGCAGAAAACTGTCTTCGAGTGAACAATGAATGACACCGTCACTCGCTAGACATTCAGAAAACTTGTATTCAGGGAAGTTAGACTGGAGAAATAGGTACGATTCCGTCAAAGGATTTCCTATCTGTTTACTTCAAGTGTTCGAATGATGTCATTTCAATTGTTTCGTTTGTTCTCCCTTAATCAGGGTAAACCCAGTCTCGTGCTCGCACAGCGGGACTTTTGCATTGCTCGCAGTTCTATCGTTTAGTCCCTGAATAATTGCAATACAGAGTTTGTGATCAACTACCATTTCAGTTTTAACGTGTCGACCAAGTAAAAAGCAAACGGACGCAGCGATTGAGGTTCGCAGGGAAAGGACTTTTAATTATGGTTTTTCTTTTGACTTGGGGCCTCCTCTAATCTTGCGTGCGCCACTTTTTCATAAATTCTCCGCTGCCTGAGATCGCGTAGGCTCGATTCCCAGCCGCTGTTCGGGAACCGGAGCCGGCGCTCCTCCCCGAAGCTCCTCCTCCTCCTTCGTCTCTTCTCGGAGAGGAACGAAAATAACCGGACCCGAGAGAGCTGCGGAAATCGAGCCCAGAGATCGTGGGGAAAGCTATAGATAAAGCCTATTTACTACAGGACTTGAGATTGTTACCACACAGGCAGCCCAAGGGTACTGTGCATGATTTTCGGGTGTAAAGGTCATTAACAGGAATACCTAACAATTTAAGATAAAAAAAATTAAAAAAGAAATAAAGAAAAAGTAAAAAGGACAATTAAGCGAGAAATATAACGTGTCAAGTCTCCTTACCTTTTTTCCGTAGCTTCTTTGTCGCTTACCGTGCTTTTGGCGCTCTTTTGGCGACTTTCTTTGGAACGAGTGTTGTGCTATTAGAGATCTTAAGATCGAGGTTTGGCCATCTTACCGCAAACGGCAAACCGCGGTTTGCCGTTAGCGGTTTCACGTTAGCCGTCTGCCCATATTTGGGACTTAAGATTCGCGGGTGGCAGCACTGATGAATTATGAGAAATTAGTACAAAAACAAGATGGCTGCTGCCTGAAGGTGATTTGTGGATTCATGTGCTTGTTGGATTTTATTGATTACTTAATGAGAGCAGAACACTAAATTTTTGATCCTCTTTAAATTAGGCAAGACCGCAAAGATTTGCTTGACATTATACAGCTGGACGGTAGTAGTTCTGAAGGTTCGTTGTCGAGCAATGAAGATCTCGATTTCTTATTTCTTGAAGCAGCTTTGTATGCTTGGCCATCTGAACAGAGCCATTAAGGAAACAAAATAAGCATTCATGCTTTCACATATCATCGGAAATTGGCTTTTGTTTAACCTCAAAGTAATCCGACCGGCAAAACAGTTTTAACAACAAATAGCCGGCCGCCATGTTTGTTTTCATTCATTCGTCCACTTCTATTTTAGCTGAGAAATCGTCTTCAAAACTACGTTTCTAAGAGAAAGAATTCGATAATTAATAAGCGAGATAGTTCTAAAAAGTAATATTTCCTCTCAAACGTGGGATTTTGATGTTTTGGGTGCAAAAAAACCTTGCGGTAAATCACTTACCTTTAGAGCGTGGTCCAGCCGAACAAAACGTGAACCTGAAACTGCAAACCTGACAGCAAGGCACTGGTCACGTGCCTTCTTGACGTTCGCGGTTTGTGAGAAATTTGCCTAAAAACCTCGATCTTAAGGTCCCTATTATCCCTATTATTAGTAGCACAACACGCGTTCCAATAGCATTCTAACTTAGCTTTCTGTTATTACTTTCACAGCTCTCAGTCAACAAAGGTTAATGGCGGCAAGATTGACAACGAGGTACCTCTTTTGATTCGTCGTAACTGTGGTCACGGCGCCTCACCTTTGTTTTACATCCACTTCCTTTGTACATTGTTTTCCATTTTCAGTTATTCCGTGTATATTTGTTATTTTATTAGGTTCGCCAGTCATTTTTGTCGTGTCACATTTCATATTTTCGTGTTCATTTAATGCATTGTTTCTATTGTTTGGTATAGCTTTTTCTGCCGTAGTTTTCTTGTCGCCGTTGTCATTATGTTTTAGTCGTCGTAGTCGCCACGTAATCTTGTAAGTTTCATTATTTTGTCCGTCATTTTTCCTGTTTTATTTGTATTTCGTTTTGCTTTCCAGTTCTGTATATTTAACTTGTTTATGTATATTGGCTTTTAGCGAATCGCCAGTAAATAGTGCGAATTTCGGATTTGTGGATTTCGACTACAGTAACAATCATTTGTGTCTTTATAATCCTATCACTTCGGTTGTTTACCTCACCCAGGTATGTTTGATCGAGGAATTTGCTCTTTTAAGAATTAAAATTAGAGAGATTTAGCATCGCGTTTACGTGAAACGGCAAACGTCAGCTTGCTCTTTCACGTTTCGCGTAAAACAGCGTGAACCTTGCTGCTTTAGCTCTGCGTGAGCTAACGTCATAGTGGATTTGAAGACGCCTTGTATGAATTGCAAGGAATAGTTTTAGTACCCTTTTCCTGGCACTTAACTTCTACTCTGTGAGAGAAAAAGTAAAGAAAATCTTACATACACGGCAAACGCGAGACTGGTTACCTTCACGTAGAAACAGCAATGCGCAACCGGCAAACGTGAAAAAATGGCGGGAAAACAAGGTCAGATGATCACTCTTGCCGTTCCGCGTTTCACGTAAACACGGTGCTAAATCTCTCTATTGAATGGTAGCAGCCGTGCCTGTCGTGTATTCCGAATAAAAGGCCAGGAACACAGTAACCAGATCAAGATCGCGGAAGAACTGTTTTTAATCGAAAAAGCAGAAAACCTCGTGTACAATAGCAAATATGGAAAACAGGTCTCGTGACACTAGCTTCTACGTAGAACAGGGAAACCAAAATTAGGAAAAATCTAACAATTTCCTCCCTTTTAAGACTCAATAATACACGAAAGAAAAGAAAGGAAAGAAAGAATAAAACAAAATCCAAGAAACAAAGTTCAAAGTATCTAGATAACATGTTGGTACTGTGACCACAGAAAAGAAACAACACAGTTCCCTCTAGCCGCAAACATAGTCCTTCAACTTAGGAGGTGGTTTAACCAAACGACCGGCACGGGTGGTAATCAATTCAGGTTTCGGATCTAGTTGATGACTTTGTGGTTCTGGAGGGGAAAACTCCCCAATGGGCGTCACAGCCAAAGGTGGTGCATCCTTCCACTCAGTCTCCATAGCTACAGGCGGCGTGCCATGTTCGACCTCCTCCGCAACAGCACAATCATCAATCGTTTCCGCGTCAGGTGGGCAAAGGTCGCTATCCCGTAGCTGCTCGACATGACGTTTCCAGGTTTGGTCATTTACCTTCACTTTGTACAGAACTGGACCCGTTTGTTCAATGACGGTGCCACGCGCACCCATTTTGGACCTCTGCGGTAGTTGCGGACCCATACGTTCTGGTTTTGGTCAAAAGACTTCAAAGTGCGGTCATTGGACTGGAGCAACTTCTTGTTGACTTTCCTTGTAACATCCGGCTTAATCAGGTCCAACCTTGTCTTAACATTCCGACCCAGGAGAAGCTGTGCAGGGCTAAGCTCAGTAGTGGCGTGTGGCGCTGATCGATAAGCTAACAGGAACCTATCAAGCTTGTGTTGCAGGGTTCTACTGGACTTGTCAGCCTTAACTCCTTTCTTGAAACTCTGTACTAATCTTTCCGCCTAACCATTGGTTGATGGATGGTAAGGTGCACCAGTGACATGCTTTATACCGTTCGCACTTGTAAATTTCCTAAAGGTTTCAGACGTGAACTGTGGACCATTGTCTGACACCATCTGGTCAGGGAGTCCCATGCAGGCAAACAAAGAGCGCAGCGTGCTAACGGTTTCTTCAGCAGTGGTGATCTCCATCACGAAATTCTCCGGCCACTTGCTGTGGGCATCGATCACTACCATGAGCATCTTTCCCTCGACTGGTCCGGCAAAGTCAATGTGCAGTCTTTGCCAGGGAAGGGAAGGGTACTCCCATCGATGCAGGGGTGCACGGCTGGATTATTTGCCAACTCCTGACATCCCTCACAGTTTCGGACGGCCCCTTCTATGTCCTTGTCAATGTTTGGCCACGAAACAAAACCCCGGGACAAACCCTTCATCTTGACCATACCAATGTGACCCTCGTGAAGCGTTTCCAAAACTCTCTCTATCAGTTTGGCTGGGACGAGTACTCTACTACCCCACATTAGAACCCCATGATGAATTGTGATTTCGTTACCGCGATGGGCATAGGGAATGAGCTCTGGGTGAAGTTCGGTTCCTTGCTATCCTGACTGCACAAGCTCCAGAACACGGGAAAGTACTGGATCCCTACGGGTCTGCATTCTCAAGTCGTGCTCTATAACGGGGAGGGCCTCGACAACGGTGGTATGGAATGTTTCAACTTCATCGGGCTTGTCAGCGGGTGCTGATGGTTGGAGTAGGCGAGATAAACCATCACAATTGGCATGTTTCTTGGTACCTCGGAACTCGATATTGTATGAAAAAGCTCCTAGGAAGAGGCACCAACGTTGAATCCTTGCTGCTGCCGTGACTGGCACAGCCTTCCCGGGGTCCATTATGTACTTCAAAGGCTGATGGTCGGTGACCAAGGTGAAGTAGCGACCCTCCAGGTACATTTGGAACTTCTTTACACCCCAGACCAAAGATAGTGCTTCTTTCTCGATTTGTGAGAACTTTTTCTCTGTTTCGGACAGGGACCGGGACGCATAAGCGATAGGACGCTCTACTCCCTCAGCGGTACGGTGTGACAAGACCGCTCCCAGACCATACGAGGAGCTGTCTGTGGAAAGAACTAGTGGTGAGTCAGGGTCATAGCGCATCAGAACCCTATCCTGTAGCAACATTTCTTTCACCACAAGAAAACTAGCTTGTTCCGCAGCTCCCCACAACCACTTCACGTCTTTCTGTAATAGCCGATGAAGTGGAGCAAGATGAGTGGCCAGATCGGGCAAGAATTTGGCGTAATACTGGACCATACCAAGAAAAGCACGCAGTTGAGTAACATCCTGAGGTTTCGGCATCTCAGTGATAGCCTTTACTTTCTTTGGAGATTGATGCAGTCCTTCTGCAGAGATGACATGTCCTAGGTACTCCACGAAGCTTCTAAGGAATTTACACTTTTCTCGGTTGGCTTTGAAACCATACTCTTCCAGCCTCTTCAATACTGCGACTAACCGCTCAAGGTGTTCCTCTATGGTATGGCCGGTTATAATGATATCATCCAGGTAACAGAAGACCCCTGGTAGTCCTTGCAGGATCTGATCCATGGCTCGCTGCCAGATGGCTGGCGCCGAAGTTACACCATAAGGAAGGCGCTGGTACTGGAACAAACCACGGGTTGTGTTAATGGTGAGGAAAGGCCTAGAGTGCTCCTCAACCTCCATTTGTAAGTAAGCCTGACGCAGGTCAATGACGCTGAACAACGTTCCCCCACCTAGGCTGGCGTAAATATCATCAATGCGGGGAAGTGGGTACTCGTCTACCTCCAGCTGTGAATTTATGGTCACTTTGAAGTCACCACACACTCTTACACTGCCATCCTTCTTCACAGGTGTCACAATTGGAGCAGCCCACTCACTAGTAGCTACCTTCTTTGTAACTCCTTCAGCTCCCAGCTCTCTCAATGCTTCGTCCACCGCTGGTTTACGAGCCAGCACCACTGGGCGGGCTTTCCAGAATCGAGGCCGGGCATCCTCTTTCACTTGGATCCGTGCTTGGATATTCTTCATCTTGCCCAAACCTTCAAAGAAAACATCTCCATGCTTACTCAGGACATCTTCCAGGCATGGAATGGTGTCGGATGTTTCCAGACGAAGTAAGGGCCAGTCCAGATGGATAGATTCCAGCCATTCTCTGCCAAAAAGGGTGGGTCCCTCATTCTTCACTACATATATGGGAAGTTCCTTTGATTGTCCCTGACACTGCACAGTCACATGGCAAAGCCCCATAGGCCTCACTGACTCTCCTGTGTATGTGCGCAGCTTCAAGGAGGTCCTCTTTAAAGGAATGTGGCGGTGGTAATCCAAATACACCCTCTCACTCATGACTGACACCACTGAACCTGTATCCAGCTCCATAGTTACTGGGCGGCCTTCAAGGTAGATCTTAAGTGAAATGGGCTTTTTGTTTTTAAAGTCTGAGACATGGTATAGGTTCCCAAATTCTCCATCACTTTCTTCGGAATCATCACCCTCCATGACATTTATTCCAGCCTCAGTCATCTGTGAGGTGGCCTGTCTCTTCCTACATGCTCTCTGTGTATGTCCAATTATGGCACAATGAAAACAGCGTTCTTTCATGAAGGGACACTTTTGTGAGTTATGTGACCCTGAACAGCGGTAACAAGGTTTAGACTTCTTACTGTCCTTACCCCGGGGACCCTCGGCCTTAGGTGGTGGCTTGGATATGGCTTGTTCTTCCCCAGTTTTGACAGTGTCAAGTTTATTGATTGGGGCGCCTGGCCCTTGTTCTCCCTGAAGCACCTAAACATCTTTATTAGCCTGCTCAATGGCCAAACACTTTTGAACCGCAAGATCAAAAGAAAGGTCGGCGAGTTTTACTTTCAGCAACTCCGTAATCATCTTCGAGTCGCGGATACCTGAAACTAATCGGTCACGAAGGCGCTCGGTTCGCATGGCCTCTCCAAACTTGCATTCTGTGGCCAAGTGCTTCAGAGTGGCTACATAATGACTAACTGACTCACCGGAATTCATACCTCGCAACCAGCGCTGATCTTTCAGGTTTCAGTTGTTCCCGCATTCGCTCCACGATGATCTCATAGGTAATGGCGTTATCTTTCAGTTGTGCGGGGGCCACTAAATCCTTCGCCAATTGGTAAGTTTCCACCAGAAGGTTCGTCTAAAGTACGGCCTTCATTGTTTTAGGTTCCTTGATTCCATTTGCAAGAAAGTAAAAATCCAGTTGTTCGGTGTAGGACTCCCAATCCGCTCCCACCACAAACTTTGTCACTTTGCCGATGGCTTGACTCGTGTTAGTGCTCGGTGCTTCGTCCGGCATAATTTTTTTCCCGTGTCTCTGTCCCTTTTTGGACGTGATTGTACGACCCACTCTTGTTAACCGCTTGTGCTTGATCAAGGGTATCCTATCCTCGTCGCCAGTTGTTGTGTATTCCGAATAAAAGGCCAGGAACACAGTAACCAGATCAAGATGGCGGAAGAACTGTTTTTAATCGAAAAAGCAGAAAACCTCGTGTACAATAGCAAATATGGAAAACAAGTCTCGTGACACTAGCTTCTACGTAGAACAAGGAAACCAAAATTAGGAAAAATTTAACAGTGCCTACTTGTACATCAACTTCAAGTGAGAAATGTAATTGTGGTGAATTAATGAGAAATTGTTCTGATATGAATGGTAGAATATTACTTCCTCATAAGTTAAAACACTGTGAACAATTAGAGATTATAACAGTGTGTATTCTCTTGTTGTGAATTATTAACCGAAGTGAAGATGAATAGTGGTGGACACTTACCGAGCCGCGTAGCAGCGAGGTTTGGTACCGACACTGAGATACTAAATAATTGTTTTGGTATATAATACACAGAAACCGAAAAAAACTTAGTCTACTTCTGTCAATATACCCAACAAAATGATCGGAAATTAAGTTGTAAATTGTAAACATGTGTGGTGTACAAAAATAGAGGTTGTGCCAATAATATTGTAAATTTTCAAAAAATCTTCTTACGATGATCAAGAACGGCTCGTCAAAGATTTCCTCTAGTCGCCGTATATTCTTATCATCAACCATTTTTTTTCATGAGTATAATATAAATACCGTAATTCTCAACCGATGGAACCACATATTTTAGGTAATTCGCAGCGGCAAGGCTCCAGTTCGAATGTTTTAGTTCTAGTTGAGGTTTTACGGTAGCAATGCTCAAATGCCCAGTGGGAACCGTTTCTCGAAGGTTCTGTTAACTTAACGGGCCCGTAAAGATGTTAAAAGTTGTTCATATCATAAAAGAAAACTTTGAGCTTGAGAAAAAAAATAAACAGGACAAAATGCAGGACAAGACAGGGTGCCAGAACCTACTTCTCAATTAGTTAAAATTTGATTCTAAGCTATGGCTTCGGGCCTGTTAAGTTACTGAGACTTTCGAGAAAAGGGACCCAAACGCCCCTTTTGTCCACCATGATACCAAAACTAGAAGATAAGATGTGAGACGGAAACTTATTACCTCTTCAGATATATCGGGGCCCCACTTGAAGCAATGACAGAACGGGAGAAAACTGAAACCTCGCTGAGAGAATCCTTTGGAAAGGAACTTCACGAAATCCACTCCCAACTGAAATATCTCCTAAATCATAAAAGTATACCCTCACCAGAACTTGTTAAAAAAGTTCGAGAACTGGCAAAGCACTTTGAAGGCACATCAGAAACTACCACTCTAAATAGTGAAATAAACAGCAAAAGTTTGGAGGCGTGTCCTGAAGAGTACAGAGGAAGTAAATTTGGTTATCCGTTCTATGCCAACGGCTGGTTTCTCACCAACTGTACCAATGCCAAACCCCTGAGAGCTGTAATAAGTATTTTAATAAATACCGTTGCATATCCTCAGAAAGATGAGAAACACATTCGCAATGTATTAAAAGGTATCAATGATACCTACCCAACAGTTCAAGTTTATGTAGCAACTCGTAGTAACGATATCGTGGAAATGACCAAAAGGTACGAAAACTTTGACGTGGTAAAAGTCGATGAAAATAATGTAGCAAGAGTGTGGATCACACTCAAAAGGTAAAGCTTCCACTCCTTATTTACTGGCTGCACGTGATGTGGTTCACTTTTCTTGGTTCACTCAAATAGAGAGACAAATTCGAGTGGTTAGTCAGATACCAAATGTTCGAGGTGCCGGGGGAGCATTTCGGAATATTTCTGGTCATTGGAAAGCAGGATGTATGCAAACCAAGCTACTAAACTACGTACTGAAATATCAAGAGGGCTACTATCACTCACAAAATTCGTGCATGTTTTGTGATTATCTGCAGGGACCTTTTGTTACAAAAACAGATTTGTTTAAGCTTGACGAAAGTCTTCCAAACGAAGTGATATTTGAAGACTGGTTCTAGCGCATTAGAAAGGATGGCCACCAAGTTATGACCTGCCCCGATGCTATGTATGTCGCTTCAGATTACACTTCGTATTCCAAAAGCACCAAAAAAGATGTCTGGACACCTTTGGCAAGAAAGTGGGTATTAAGCGGGTACTATTGCCCCAGGGGGTCAAATTTTTATTCTCTTGCGACGAAATTGGCGTCTCTTGCAGGATAACTCACGAACTACTCCCAATTTGTTGCCTGGAAGAGTATGCGAATACATTAGTAATCCTTCAAAAGTTTTGTAATGGGCGAAATATTTCATTTGAACTTGAATCTGGTTCTGTTCTTGGTGGTGTGAGGTTCAATGGTCTTCTCCTGTATGACGCCGAGGGAGACTTCGTCATGTTGTCAACACAAATTGAATTATTCAGCAAAGAGGAGACAAAACAGTATTTTCGGAGTTACGGTATCTCCCTCTACGGGTTTAAACCACCACATTTTGACAAAGGAATGAAAAAGTTAATTCATGGTTACACGAACATTGGTTTCCGTGGTTTTTACTTCGAAGTCTGGGGTTTGTGGAGTTTAACGAATTTGCACCAACCCCCACCGGGGCTACGAAACCCTGAATCGTTCAGCAAAGCAGATATAAGAGGTAACTGGATAAACAAGGCATTCAGTCCTGGTTGGTATGCGAGGGGTCGATATGGAAGAGAAGTTCTCAAACATTCCCAGTCCTGGATAAAACTAAGACTTAGCACCAGTTGGGAGGAATACAAACCTGGCAGCTTCATGCCGTGCAATAGACCAAAGCATCACTCATGTTTAGACAATATGCTCGGCGATGGTAATATTCCTTTCTTTGAAGATTAACTGACCCTGTTTCCGTTGTATCCTTCCGTGCGTTTCCTTAAGAGGTAACCCACAGACGCACTTCAACGCCGAACCGTCAGCTAAAATTATGCAACTTCGTACGGTACAACGCGATGCAATCCCGCATTTAAATTTTGTGTGCCAGTAGATGGTCCTTTTATCTCTTGAAAAATAATAAAATCTTGTTATGTTGTTACGTTTAAGTCTGAATGGTGACCCGTCGAAATTTAGTACTTCGCGTCTTTTTCACGGAGGTAAAATAAAGGTCAACTTCAGTGGCCAGGATGAAGAGGTCTGCTATGTATACTTACAAATCTTAATATACATCATCTTAAGCTTTATCGTGAATGGTTGAATGGTTTGAACGGTTTATTCGAAACCTTAGGCTGAATTGCTAAGGTTTACAATGTTATTAAGGTTGAGATGGACGTCAGCATTATCAGGCGCCTCTGGCAGCCGCTTTAGTCCTTGTAACGACCTCAACTTTCCTCCCACACATCTCACCCCAGGGCAGGGGAGGACATCCATCACACAGTAATCTTGTGCGTGGGAAATTAACGTCTCCTACCCCTAACCCTGCAGAAGACGGGACCTTTATTTATTCGTCCTTATCCGAGAAGACTAGAATATCTATCCATTTCTTGATATTATAGAAAGGTAGGAAATTCTCCTCAGTTATTTTAAGACCATGATTATTGGTCTGGCCGGAGCTCGAACCCTCGACCTCCCGCACAACACAATCCGGCGCTCTAACCAATTGAGCTAACCAGGAGGCGGTTTATCCTTTTGTTTTAATTCCTCCAACTCTATCTTGGCCCGCCATAAGCGGCATGTCCAGGTTTAAAAGGAGTTTGGGCTATTTTTGTCCAAAATGCAATGTGAACCCCTGAACAGCTGTCACGACCTATTTAAAGGCCTTTAAAAAGGTCTTATTTAAGCTTTTTCCTTGTAGTTTAATTCCTTTAAGTTTCTTTCTTGGCTCGCCATAGGCGTGGCGTCTAGCTTGAAAAGAGTTCGGGCTGAAATGACAAAAAATGTAGTGGGATTCGTTGAACGGTTGTCACGCAAGAGGTTAGAATTGTACCTTTAACAACAGCAGCATCCTCCGACCTCTTACTTTGTATTATGAAAATTGCAGATTTTTCTTCCAAGGAATCCTCTACGCAGCTTCAAAATAGGTATATGTAAAAGATGGAATGCCTAGAACAAACAACTCAAAATGACCAAATACATTGCTTTGTATGCTTTGCAAATACCTTTTCGTCATTTACATGAAATTCAACTTCACCGTTTACACATTATGACGGGTGAAACAAGAAAATAAGAAAGAGTAACAGTGAGAGTGGCATTGAAAGTGACTGCAACATTGTTAGAGACAATGCCAGTGACAGTGACATTGAGTTTAGCAATGACAGTTACATTGAAAGTGATAGTTAGAGTGGCAGTATAGATACATAGAGGGAGACATTAGCAGTGACTGGACAATGAAAGTGACAGTGATATTGAGTTTAGAAATGACAGTTACATTGAAAGTGATAGTTAGAGTGACAGTATAGAGACATAGAGGGAGACATTAGCAGTGACTGGACAATGAAAGTGAGAGTGACATTCCCACTGACAGTGGGAGTAACAGCAAAAGTCATTGAGACAAATACAGTGACAATGACAGTGACAGCAACAGTGACTTTGATAGTGAAAGTGACACTTAAATTGGCAGTGGCAGTGATGGAGAAGTGGAGACAGTGGAGGTGAGTCCGATTCAAGTGGGTATTTGCTACATTAATTGGGTATTTGCGACCCGAGTACTAGTTCGAGCCAGCGCTCATTCCAGTCATCGGCACTTCCCATTGCCCCAAGCAACGCCTAGCAACGCCATGGCGTCGCTTTCGAACGCACAAACATCATTGTTTTCCAGCCAATGAAACAAGTTTATTTTTATCCCCTGGCAGACACGAAAAGGTTTGAAGATGGCGGCGAAGGACCAAGGCTGCGATCTCCACGAAAGACGGGCGCCGTTTTGCTTGTCAAAATGAGAAATTTATTATTAATTTTCGTCACCACACCTAATGCTGCTATAACTGTAGTCATTTTCTGGCTCATATGGAGGAAAATCAGAAGTTTTCCCAAGGATTTGGATGCCAGATAGCGAAACTACAGTGCCAGAAGGTAAGCGTCTGGAGAGGTAAGCGTCTGGAGAGATTTTCGCTTTCAGCGCTAAATTTTATTTTCTTAAAGCGCTCACAGCCTAGCAACGACGCCATATTGAAATTGATTGTAACGGAATCAGACTTATACTTTTGAGAAGTTAAGTATTTAGGTCTCAAACGTTAAAATTTATCCCTAATTTGAATTTGTTTACTTCAATCCTACATAAGAACTTATTTATATTCTCGTTGCGGGGATTCTACACGGGGTTTCTGGTTGCAGTTTAAACTTAAGTATTTATCTTCTATTCTTCTTGTTGTTGCCACGAAACGAAATATATATCTTGGGTATAAAGCTCGATTTTCTTTTTATATACGGCCAGATTAAGTTATTCACGACTCAAGATGTTGCTGTTTGCGTTTTAAATTTTGTCGCCTTCTCAGCTTAGGAATGATTTCTCTATTTTCAGGGTATGTTTTGACATAGTGCTCCTCCAGCATCTTCTTCAGTCTAAACTCATCGACTTGACTAGATCGTAGATACTGTCCATCTTCACTGTTTTCAATGGATTTTTACAAATATCCTCTTACCCGGGGTACCTTAGTATGTGTGAAGAGTTGGTGTTAGAAGACTATAGGGAGGACCCGTTGAGAGAGACTCGATTAGGTTCCAGGTTGTGTCGCCTTCTCGGCTCAGCAATGATTTCTCTATTTTCAGGGTATGTTTTGACATAGTGCTCCACCAGCATCTTCTTCAGTCTAAACTCATCGACTTGACTAGATCGTCGATACTGTCCATCTTCACTGTTTTCAACGGATTTTTACAAATATTCTCTTACTCGGGGTACCTTAGTATGTGTGAAGAGTTGGTGTTAGAAGACTATGAGGACCCGTTGAGAGAGATTCGACTAGGTTCCAGGTTGCGTCGCCTTCTCGGCTCAGCAATGATTTCTCTATTTTCAAGGTATGTTTTGACATAGTGCTCCACCAGCATCTTCTTCAGTCTAAACTCATCGACTTGACTAGATCGTCGATACTGTTCATCTTCACTGTTTTCAATGGAGTTTTGCAAATATCCTCTTACCCGGGGTACTTTAGTATGTGTGAAGAGTTGGTGTTAGAATACTATGGGGAGGACCCGTTGAGAAAGATTCGACTAGGTTCCAGGTTGTGTCGCCTTCTCAGCTCAGGAATGATTTCTCTATTTTCAGGGTATGTTTTGACATAGTGCGGCTCCTTCAGTATCTTCTTCAGTCTAAACTCATCGACTTGACTAGATCGTCGATACTGTTCATCTTCACTGTTTTCAGTGGATTTTTACAAATATCCTCTTACCTGGGGTACCTTAGTATGTGTGAAGAGTTGGCGTTAGAAGACTATGGGGAGGACCCGTTGAGAGAGATTCGACTAGGTTCCAGGTTGTGTCGCCTTCTCAGCTCAGGAATCATTTCTCTATTTTCAGGGTATGTTTTGACATAGTGCTGCTCCAGCATCTTCTTCAGTCTTGAGGAATCAGGTTTAACTTGGAGGAACTGCGTGGAGAGCCCGACAAACTCATGACGTATTGACTCGCCGCCCTGCTCGCCAAAGAAAGCCAAGAGAAACTTCCATCTTCTTATAAACTGAACTGCGTGCTCTTTAAGCAGTGTGCATCTTGGGTGGAAATGTAGCTGTCAGGAAGTTAGTTCGGAAATATGTCATCTTCCTCGACGTCTTTTTCCACGCTTATGCCGAAATTGTCTTGAATAAACTGGACATTCGAAGAGCAAAGATAGCTGGACTCTTTATAACCTTTAGATTTAGCTAGTTTTCCCCCACAGATTCGGCAGAGGTCGGCTAAATACTTTGTGTTTGTCTGACATGCCGTGACAGTGAAGAAATACCCAGATATTAAAAACAGTCGCCACGGCGTTCAGCGAAAATCTCAGTCTGAAAAATTGTTAGCTGAATACCTTTGCTAAATGCAATACTAATTAAAAATGGTACTAGTGTTACGAGGAAAACTTCCAAAGACACAATATCGTGATTCAAACTTCCCTTATTTCGTAACATGGAACGCGCGACATGATTCACATGAACCAGACGCAAGGCTACGAACTATGCAACTCATATTTATAGAGCAAGAGTAACACGTAGGCTGTACAGCGAAGCGTCAGTGAAGTATTAACTGAGATATTAACGTGAAGCTTAACAAGTTAAATAGATTGCGCGGTCGCCAAGCTAATGTCCAGATATGAAGCTCTGAAAGCGCCGCAATGATAGCCTCCTGCGCAGACGTTCTTTTAGGCATAGTCACGCAATCATTCCTCCCCCACGTGGGGGAGGAATGATTGCGTGACGATGCCTAAGAACGTCTGCGCAGGGGGCTATATTAAGAAAGATTGGCCTTGACCTCTCGCGTGACAGCCGTTCAACATCGCATTAGATTTTGTCA
The DNA here is from genome assembly GCF_964205215.1 of Stylophora pistillata. NCBI lineage: Eukaryota > Metazoa > Cnidaria > Anthozoa > Scleractinia > Pocilloporidae > Stylophora > Stylophora pistillata. The sequence goes on along the minus strand of NC_142522.1, from coordinate 8,233,496 downwards.
TCTTTTAGCCAGAACTCTTTTAAAGCTGGACGCGCTGCCTATTGCGGGCCAAGAAAGAAACTTTGAGGAATTAAACTAAATGGATAAAGCTTTAAGATGATGTATATTTTCGTTTGTAAATATATCATACAAGACCTTTTTAAAAGCCTTTAAATGGGTCATAACACCAGTTCAGCGGTTCGCATTGCATTTTTTGACAAAATAGCCCGAACTCTTCTAAACCAGGACGTGCCGCTTATGGCGGGCCAAGATAGAGAATTGGAAGAATTAAAATAAAAGGATAAAGCTTTAAGATGATGTATATTGTGATCTATAAGTATATCTGGCAGACCTCTTCATCGGCCACTTAAGTTTATTTATTACAATTTATTTATTTATTACAAATTCACTCCACAAGAATACACAAACAATTAGTTTTAATTACATTTAAGGTTAATGAAAACCATAAAAGGAAAAATTGTGGAGGAGACAACCAAAAGCGATGACGCACCATACAAGGGGTGCCCCCTCTAATTAAAAAAATAATAAAAAAATTTTTATTACAATTTATTTATTACAATTCATTAAAGTTGACCTTTATTTTACCTCCGCGAAAGAGACGCGAAGTACTTTGTTTCAACGGGTCACTATTCAGACTTTACGTACCAACATAACAAGATATTATTACTTTCCAAGAGATGAAAGGACCATCTGCTGGCAGACAAAATTTAAAAGCGGGATTGCATCGCGTTGTAGCGTACGAAGTTGCATAATTTTTCATTGCTTTACGAGGGGGACAACGGCCATTTAGGCGTATTTTGAACTTTTCGATTTTACGGATAAAAAAAGCGCGATAGAACTTTATGATATAATTTTCGAAAAAGGTTCATTAAAAAGCCCTTTAGAAAAGTAAAATGAATTACGAAATTTTGCAATTGTCGGCAGATTCTCGATATTTATGGTCAGTGGCTCTTAAATCATTTACTGGTGCTGTTGACGGTTTGTAGATTTAGGTCCTCGCTATTGTTTGTTTACGATTGCTCAAACGTGTTTTACATTAGCGTTCGTTTCGTTTTTTGGCATTCATCTCTCCGAAGACCGAATTGCTCCAGCATTTTCAATTTAACTCAGAGCAAAACCTAAGTAGAAGTACGGATTCACTAATGCTGCAAATCAACGCGATCGAGCTTTAAACTGACCTGGAAATTTGGATTACAAAGTCGCAAATGAGACTCAAAATACAGCGATATATTTGGATTTTATTGTAACCCATTGACATAGATTCTTCTTGAATACATATGTAAGGATTAGCGTACGCTATACATACATCAGTGAATGCACAACTATGATTCCTATAACCTGTTCACTATTTAAGGGAAAAAGAAAATGAATTTTGCAATATCTAATGAACACAAGATTGATTACTGCCCAATGTTTTGTTTCTGAAGCTCCAAGTTTTAAAGTAGTTCTTGGCACTGGACAAAATCGACCATCATAGCAGACTGGCAATTCCAGTACTTGACTGGGAGCTTCTTCCGTCCACAAAACCCACTCTCCCATTACTGTATATTAGAGCACGAAGAGTGGGTGAATGGTAAACGGAAAAGCCTTTTTATGTGCGGTTTAATTGGCGATGAACGAGAAAAACTATTTATACTATTCAGTTTCCGTCTCACGCCTCTTGCGGCTTTGGGCCCGTTTCGGCCGCTGGATGCTTCAAAGCGCACACAAAACAGTTAGTTAAGCACGCTACAGATGAATCAGTCATTAGAAGATTACCATCGTGTCATATTTGATCCACTCCTTCATTACTTTCTATTATTAGACTTAATAACATAATAAACATAGCACACATCGTCTGATTGGTCAATTCAGTTTCCAAGCGGATGCATCATCAGGTATTAGAGCCCGCGTATAACTAGTTATGTCATAAAAGCAATAGAACGCATTGATAAAGCCACCTGAGATATTGGGAGAACACGAGGAAGGCTGTTTTATCATAACACCAGTTTTCTTCGAAACACTGGGTAATTCCTCGTCTTCTCGGATAAGGACCGTAGGTCTCGGATAAGGACGGTAGGTCCTCCTCCAGGCTTAGGGGTAGGAGACGTTAATTTTCCACGCACGAGATTACTGTGTGGTGGATGTCCTCCCCTGGGATGGGATGGGTAGGTATATCTGCTGAAGATGGGCTGTATTGCCCTTTACAGATTAGTTATTTAGATTTAGATACAACCGAGACCGGGGAAACACAGTCCTTTAACTCCCAGAAGAGATTTACATCTAACTTCTCCCTACAACATCCATAAAAATCCATCCAGCAAATAGGTAACGAGAATACTTAAACTTATCAGTTAGAAGGTTGTCTTGATCTTACACCGAATTCTTGCAAGTAATTTAAAAGGAAATGTTAGGAAAAGTTAGAGGCGAAAATTAACAATTAAATCTTAGGAGTTGAAGGGTCAAGCTAAATAAGATCATCAGGCCTGTTTTATCAACGGCTACAACTAGGAAGGAAAGTCGTCTTTCTAACAAATGATTGAGAACTATTAAAAAAACGTCCTAACTTACAAAAGCTTAGTGCTAATTCTATGAGGTGTTCACTCTATCGAAGCTAGAAAGTTTCCATACTGTTCACTTATCCCCCTTTTTCTTAACACGAGCAAAGCGAATACAAGCTCACACAGCGAGCGCAACACGTGATGAGGAAGTGAACCCAAAAGGAACTTGGTTGAGAAGAAATTTTTTATATCGCTAATGCAAAGTACCCCACCCCTAAACCCCCCTGCCCCCCTCCCCTCTAAGATCGCCACTCCTCGCCTTCCCCTATTTCGGTCGCGTCCAACTTTCACGCTTCGTTAGAATGATTTACGTACTGTAATATCAAGTCTGCAAGGTGTAACAATTACAGAGGGGACTGGCCACTTTTAACCCTTTCATTCTTAATTAATTCTCATGATCCTTTATCTAAATTACTAGTTAAGCCATTCTTTTAATGAATTACTTCTGGAATTACTAAGTCCTTTCTAGCTACATATCGTGAAAAACCCACTAGAAAAATAGCGACTTTCTACACTTCAAGACCTAAAATATTGGGTTGGATTACATGGAATCGTAACTCTGTCGTGAGGTGGACATCTCAGAACAAGTGATCTTAGCAAGGGCAAAGGAAAACCCATCCTGAAAAATAAATTATTGATTAAAAATTTTTCGTTCTAGCTAAAGCGTGGGGCTACACAAAGCAAAACCATGAAGGGAGGTTCACAAACAGAAAAGAAGATTGCAAGTGAAAGGGTAGTACGCCCCTCTCGGTGTAAATATTAGAGAAACAAACAAAAGAAAGAGCATTAGGAGCAGTGTACATGGTAAGAGAAAATAATAACTCCTTTTATAAAGTTAGAGTCATTGGGTCCATCCCTGAGTCAATGACTTAAACTACATAGATTAACTGATATCATTTCCAGAGAATAAATTATACCCTCAGATCATACAAAAAAACGAGTCCAAGAGAGCATGAATTGACAGCCCAAGGTCGTATTTTAAAAACAAAATCCATGTACAAAAAATTGGAAAAGATTTTCCCTCTTTGGTTATCATCTGCTTCTTCCTCTTCTTGTAAAGTAAGAAATTCCCTCACTACCAAGATGATAGACAAGTCTACTTTCAGAGGCCTAAACACAAAATTTTCCTTCTCAAACAAGATTTCACCCATCTTAAGAACCACAAAAATTTGCTCCTCAGAACACAAAAATTACCATTTCATAAAGACTCCCAAAGATTCTTCACACCACACTACATTCTTAGCAATATTTTTCATATCAAGGACCAAAACAGCTCTTACCGCAATTAATCCTGGTAGATCTGACCAAAATTTGGAATTGGGGATCATTTCCTTTCCTGTTTTCCCTGCTCCTTTATTTACCAGTACTCCAACCACACAATACAAAAACAATCCAGGAAAGAATCTAAAGACATTCAAAAACAATTCTGATTGTAATTTAATGATTATTTTTTCAATTACATGTAATTAATTAATTTTCTGTTGTGAAATATGCACATTTGTTTGTCCTTGGAGCTTGTAGCTCACAGATTTCATCCGGCTTCTTGGAACAGATCGTGTCCACTGAAAAATATCCGAGCATATTTTTGCACCAAATGGAGGCTATCGTTTACATGTTTCCACCCTAAATGGGGACAAATCTTCAACATAATAAATTATTACTTACAAAATAAGCATTATTGATCCAACACTCAGAGGTTTTGAAGGTTCGCCATTTCCTCCTCCACCCCCTCCCCTTGAACAAGCTCCATCATAGTCAAACACTATCCAAACCTATCACAAAAAGGAAAAACAGCCACACACACTATAAGAATTCTCTAAAATAGTACATATGACTTTATCATTCTTAAATCAATGTATAATTATGAAAATATGACATCAATCACATTTTGAACCCAAAGCTAAAAATCTGACCTCAGTTGCATCTATGTGATAATAAGTTTTATCAACTTATTTATTATCTATTATTTATTTAAGGATTTGTACCAAGTACTGGAGCAGAAACAATAAGACATGGGTCCCCTACGAGGTTTAAGCTCCAACAAACCCACCCATCCCACCCCAGGGGAGGACATCCATCATACAGTAATCTTGTGCTTGGGTTTTGCACATCTCCTACCCCTAACCCTGCAGGAGACGGGACCTCCATTTATTCATCCCTATCCAAGAAGACTAGAATATCTAACCATTTCTTGATGTTATAGAAAGGTAGCATATTCTTCTCAATTATTTTAAGACCTTGAGTGTTGGTCCGGCCGGGACTCGAACCCTCAACCTTCCGCACAACAGTCCAGCGGTCTATCCATTGAGCTAACCGGGAGGCGGTACTGAATTTTATATTTCTTGATTCTGGGTCACAAATAAAAACTCAGGGTTTCAAAGGAAAAAAATTCATCTTACTTTGCAGGAAAATAAACACCAGAAAAACCCCACACCAGCTACAATTTTTCCATAGCATTCATTCATTCAACTTAAAAAGCATTTTACCAGTATATACAAAATACAGCTTTTAGCCACTCTACCTTTCCAACAGAGTCCACCATCACATTGTTTGGAGGATATGTGACTCTATTTTTACCACTTTCATCATCAGATCTTTTCCATACAGAACTTTTGTTACACTGGAACTTGATTGTAGCTTCGAAAAAATAAGGCAATAGTGATCCATTGACTAGCTCTCCTAGTTCATAGTTTACGGTGAAGTAGTTCCATTCTAAAAGCAAAATAAGGAAATTATTTCCTGGAAGACAAGTTGCCTTCACTACTGGAACCCCAGGAGTGACTAGCCATTTAATTTCTCCCTAAATATAACTTCCAAATCTCACATTAACCTCTCACGCCCTAAAGTCAGATGCCATGTTCTCCATACTCTTCTATATACATTTCCTTTGAAATTGATGAGGAGAATTTGCTGAACAATCTAAGTTTCTTCTGTTGGTGACCATCTTTCTTCAATAAGAGGTTTGACAGAGTAAAGATTAATGACCACATTAGTTAATGGAAAACAATGGAACGTGGCTGTCTCAGAGTGTGGCACTTGGACCTCTAGAGCTAGCCAAAAAGTAAGAATACTATAGTGAGTTTGTGCAAAATAATTCTGTGTAACGTCAGGTTAATGTCAAAGTAACACAAGAGTTACATGTTATCACATCTAACTTACTGCCACCTTGTATGGAATTATGTTTAGTCATCCGATAGTAGAAAGATTGAGTGGATACAGGAACGCACAGTACAGGCAATATTTAAATTGAAGACAGAAAGGTATGAGGAACCTGCTGACGTGCTAAGTTACTGACTCTATACAACACATGTCTATATGATACTGCCACTCTGATGTATAAGGTTAAAAACAATCTTGTTTCCAGACGCCTATCACGACTGCTCAAAACTAAGAACTCTCAATACTACCTAAGAAACTGGGAATTTGAAATACCTCATTTTAACACTTATGGTAGTGTTAAACACACAGTCAATAAGATACCTGGGTCTATATGTCTGGTCAAAACTTAGCGAGGAATTAATAATGGTAATTGAACTGAGTGGAGTTCAATTTGGGCTGAAATCATACACGTGATTTCAAAATCAAACGAGTGCACAGCACGAGTTCGATTTGAAAACACAAGTATGATTTCAGAGCAAAATTGCACAACACGAGGTTCAATTACCACTGTATTACATTCATTTTGAAATCGCCCAAATACAGGACGTGGTCAATTGACATATTTTACTGATGCAGTACCGAGCCGGTTTTTAAATAAAAGTGGAACTGGAAATGCTTTAACATCTTATTTTGTATGCAAAACAGAAAGACTTTGACATCATGTGTCAAAAACTCAGTCAAGTGTAAAATGAGGCGATTTACAGCAAAAAATGGTGCAATTTGTGAATAAATCACCCCAATTAGAGCCAATCAGATTGCAGGAACCACCAGTGATTTCAAAATGGATGTAATAAAGGACAAACCTAACCATTATGATATTTCAGTCCTCATTGACAACAAATTATAGCAGTTGCTGCAAACTATGTAAATCAAGAACAGAATCCTTTTATATTATTTCATAGTATTTATTATTATCATAATGCTTTAAGAAAAGTATTTTAACACTTACTAATTAATTTTTAAACACTAGTTATTTGCCATTCACTTTAGTTAGGTGTACCCAATTAGCTAATCTAAAGTTTAAAACATTGACAAAATTTTCATTCACTCATAAATTTCCTTTATTCCCATGATCGTAATGATTGATTCAGCTGTATTATTGAAAGGAGAAATTGGACGGTGGTAACTCAAGAGTACAGTATGGAAAATATGCAAACTGATTTTATGCTGAAAGGGTTAAAAAGAAACAAGTTAATGCATCCACAAAATAAGAAAGGTACCTTGATTAAAACACCAAACAACAACTACCATTTGTTATCTGTCATTCCGTAAAGTTAAAGAAAATTGAAAAAATTCTCAAAGTGTATAAATTCATATCGTACAAAGCCATGACTTAAATATAACTAGATGGCCATATTGCCTGGGAAGCCCAATAAGAACAATATTAGACTCCAAAGTATTTGACTCTTACATGTACATCCTAAGACAAAGGATTTGACACTCATTTATCTTGAAAACCAAAATGAACATCCCTTTCTATAACATTTAAAAATACTTCAAAACTATTGTATTTAACAATTATTCGCCGAAGGCGTGGTGAATATCGTCGAATAATCCCCGAGACGAAGTCGAGGGGATTATTCGACAATATTCACCGAACCTGAGGCAAATAATTGTTTTAGTATAATTTCAGAGCTGAAATTATACTAAAAAAAGGAAGTTACTTCACTAAGTTTGACCTTAAAAGTGGGTATCACCATTTAGATATTTCTCCCGACCACCAACGTTTCCTTGGGTTTAGCTGGGTCATGTCTGATAGAAAACCTAGTTTCTTCATGTTTACTGTCTTACCGTTCGGTTTATCTTCAGCGCTTTACATCTTCACCAAGCTACTCAGACCTTTAGTTAAACACTGGCGATCTCAGGGTATACACACTGTTATTTACCTTGATGACGGTTTCGATGTCGAATCTACCAAGTTGTCAAGTGAGATTAACTCTAGCATCATTAGATCAGATCTGGCTTTGGCCGGCTTCCTAGCTAACCAAGATAAGTCAGTTTGGGATTCTGTGCGTTTAATCACTTAGCTTGGTATCGTTTGGGATAGGCTTCTAGGAAAAATTAGCATTACTGAACCCCGAATAGATAAGGCTTTGTTTCACATTGACGACACCCTTCAAGATCCTGGACTTTCTGCTAGAGGCCTGGCCTCCATTGTGGGTAAGATCATCTCTAGGAGCCCTATTCTAGGGAATCTTAGCCGGATTATGACCAGGCATTGTCAGACGTCTGTAGCGACTGCCCAAGACTGGGGCAGTGTGTTTGCTCTTGATAGGTATTGCATGGTAGAGCTTCAGTTTTGGAAGGCTAATCTTCGCTCTGTTAACTCCAAATCTGTATCGGATTTGGCATTCCCTTTCATATCCATTTACTCGGATGCTAGTAATATAGCCTGCGCAGGTCACATTGATGGGGTAGATGTGCACGCTCACAGGATGTTTATAGAAGCAGAACGCCAGGAGAGCCCTACTTACTTCGAGCTGTTCAGTTTGTTCTTAGTTCGTTTAGTTCGTTCCTTCCTAACTCTAGGGTTAAGTGGTTTACCGATAGCCAAGGGGCGGCTAGGATCGTGCAAGTTGGCAGCATAAATTTCAATCTGCATAAGTTAGCTTGCGACATTTTTTCGTTTTGTTTCAAGGTTGGAATTTATTTAGACCTTGAGTGGGTGCCATGGACACTTAATGAAAAAGCAGATTTCCTCAGCAAGATTGTGGATTATGACGATTGGGAGCTTGCCCCCGGGTTCTTTCGGCAGCTGGACGTGTTTTGGGGGCCATTTACGATTGATTCCTTTGCCACCCACTACAACAAGAAGGTCTCGAAATATTTTTCAAGATTCTGGAATCCTGGGACAGCGGGAGTTGACGCGTTTTTCCAAGACTGGCAACACGAAAATTGCTTAGTTGTGCCACCGGTCGTATTCTTGTCAAAATTCCTCATTTTCATGTTTCGATGCAATGTCAGGGGGACATAAGTGGTACCTTACTGGTCGTCTGCACCTTTCTGGCCTTTGTTGGTTCGTAAGTTTTGGGACTTCGTTGTCGATTATTCAATTTTTTGAGGGTCGGTTAGCATTGCGTCAAGGTTGTAATACGAACTCGCTTTTAGGTTCAGCCTCCTGGAACGGCTTAATCCTTGCTGTAAAACTTCAATTTTATCGGAGCGCTGTTAGTAACACTCCAAACTGACCTTGTTTAGAGTGTCTCATGGCGAGGGCTTCTTGTACTGTGAACCCACTATTGCAGATCTCGGATCTATAGACCAGTACTTCTTAAGCCGTTGGCACTGAGTGTTCTTGTATTTCATGCCGGTTGCCAGCTTACACGTTTTTGTAGCCGGTTGGCAGGTTTGTTCGAGCCGGATGGCAGCGAACTTGAGCCGGGTGGCTATGAGTATTTTGCTGGGCTAGGGATTTGTTTACTGTCCCCCCCCCTCCCCCACCTCACATTATTTCTTAGTACTTTTGTTTTCCTTAGGATTTGATAGAAGCCTCCTCTTGGGGACTGACGTGTAGGGACAGAAGACGTACAATCGTGCAGCAAGTTTTGGCTTCTAAAGCCAATTCTTCCGTTAAAAAATGTTACCCAGTATAGGTATTTCTCCGTGTACCTTAGGTCCAGAGGCGTGAAATTAGTCCTGCCTTGCGTTAGTTTACTCGTCTCAGAATACTTGTCTTATCTTCATGAAACTAAAAGATCCTATGCTGTCGTTTTGTCTGCGTTCTGTGCGTTAAAGTGGGTCCATGATCTTATCCCTCAGGGTGCACAGGGTAATCCGGTTGACACTGCGCTAAATCACAATCTGGTTCTGGCCAGCAAACGAGCTTTCAATAGGCCAGTCAACAAAACGAAGCCCATTACCCCCGACATGATATATCGTATTTGTGTTCAGTTTGCCCACGAAGGCAGTAATCTTAAGGATTTACGTACAGCTTTACTGTATGTCTTAGGATTTTATGGTCTCTTTAGGATCAACGAGCTATTGGATGTGCAAGCATCTGATATTCTAGTTCACGATGATCACCTAGAGATTAATGTTAAGAGTAGTAAAACTGATCAGTTTAGGCAAGGTAATATAGTATTTACTGCTAAGAGTGGCGGGGCGACATGCCCCCACTCATTATTGTCTCGATATCTTTCCGCAGCTAGCATTGATCTCAATTCATCAGCGTACATTTTCAGAACACTTCGACCTCGTAAGAAGGACAATTTGTATACTTTAGAACCTAGGAGGCTCAGCTATACTAGGTGTAGAGAATTGGTTAAGGAAGCATTCTTGGCTATACGAGTAAATTCGGTCAGTTTTGGCACTCATAGCCTTAGATCTGGTGGCGCAACGTTTATAGCTGACAATCTAGCGAAGTCAGGTTCTTCTGACAGGTTACTCATGCTCCACGGTCGCTGGAAATCGGAAACAGCTAAGAATATGTATATCAAGGACTCCACAGACAGTAGATTACATTTGACAAGGTTGTTCCCTACCTTTGGCATAGAAGAAATGTAACTTATTTTTTTTTTTTTCTTACTTTATACAGTCGGAGCTTTATATATTCTTGTAACCAAATACTTTGGCTTGTATAGCGTGTAATGGCATTAAAGCATCGTCGGTCAAGTGCTCTCACTCTGCCTGCCTTATAGTTTGTGTCTATTGTCTGCGTCAGCGTTCTGGAGAAGGAAAATATTTTTCGTACGGACGAACGTAGTGAGGGAGTAGGAAAGAGGTCTTACAAGTGTGTAGTGCTGTTTGCATTTGCAACAGCCATTGCTTTATCTCGCCCTCACGCTTGCCTCGCGATTGCCTCCGCTCAAAATTCTCAACGACCCTTTTCCTAACTTAAACTGAAGTTACCCTAAGTAAGCCTGTTAAATCCAGACAGGAAGTACTCGTTAACAGTGCATCTGCTTGACACTGAAGTCCTGTATATACCATCATATAATTCAATCAAGAGTCTCTTTACCTGCAACTCGTCGGGACAGGCCTGCAGTAGATAGGACGCTAACTGACTCCACAATAAGCTGCTTCTTGGATTACTGTAAAAAAGTCAACAGAAGTGATTCAGCCTGGGCTAAAAATCAACCCAGGCCCGAGTGAAAAAGCTCTTAGAGGACAAGAACAAAGGAAAGGAAAGAACCAGTGCATCTTACCGATGGATCTCTTTCATGATGTGACTCCGTCCAAGTTTTTGATTTCCCTGTAACGTGATAACAACAACAATTGCATTGTACTCGAAACACAAACAACGCACACGTAAAGAGAGACTTAAAGCATACCTGCATGGCGTAAAACCGTGAGTAAAGATAGCAAATATTGCCCGTTAAAACATCAGACCCTGACAGACAAGATATTAACATATAATAAGCTAAATGTCTGTGTTTAGATAATAAGCTGAATCATACACGGATTTTCACTGTTTCCTACTTGAGGTCTATTGGAGGACAGACGCACCTAGACGTCATGGCACCATCAACAACATCTTGCCTTTTTTCTTATATAAAAGTAATAGATTTGGAATGCATTTTTTCCAGAAAACCTCTTCGACATTGGACCTGGGCATAAGTAGGTTAGTGCTGTACTACTGCTGAGGTCTTTTTTTTTTAATTTTCTCCCCCTCCCTCCAGTAATTCTCTACATAACCTGCCTTACCGTTCTTTTTGTTCATAAGTTCACCTAGGGCTGCTCCAGCCAATGTAGCATCACCGCTCACCAAACCAAAGGCACACAGCGCCATGAGCCCGCGATCACAAGCGGGTTGCAATTGAGAACTGCAAGATAATAGGGTGTACATGAAATTTTTTTCCAAACATTTCGTTTACAATTAAAATTGGTAAATAAGTTATTGAATCCAATTATTCTTATTCACCTTTTAAAAAGCATTTCTTTTGCTCCATCTTTGTCATCAAGCGCGTATCCTAGCATGCCCATGGCGGTTAGAATGCAAGATCTGTCGGCATCTGTGGTAGCCAACTGGAAGGCCTGCTCATAAGCTGACATTGAACAAATTAAAGTTTATTTTTCTCTATGTAAAAAATAGAGAAAAGGTTTCACTTTTTCATGACCAAGAAATACCCGGTAATTTTCTAATCTAGCTGTTAGAAATTCACCTGTAAATCCGTCGACAGGTTTGATATATTTAGTTGATTACCTTGATAACTTTCTTTCAACTGACCAGCCATGAACAATGACAAAGCAAGCCCGCACAAGTCATAAAATGCGGTCAGTGGCTTCACTGCTTGATAAGTCTTGACAGCTTCCTTATATCGACTCATTGCACTAAAAAGAAAAAACAAAACAAAACAATACAGGTTTCCAATGCATGGAGCCCGTAAGAGTATTGGATGTGATGCTGGACCCTCGTAGGTTTACTCAGCAGTGTTATTTCCACCGTTAGCTTTCGGCCTTCTTGACACTGTTCACAAAAATAAATGTTCAGATGAAAGGATCGGCTAACTTGAGGATTGTTTAGGACGTGGTTTTGTCAAACATCGGCTAAACTTTGCTTTAATCACCGGCCCAAAGAGTCTAGGACACCAGTCAAGGAATTCTTTCCTCTGACACAGGCAGCAGCTTCGAACACTAAGGGAAAAGAAAGAAAGAGATACACAACTTACCAGAGCACTTTAGTTAACAAGCACAGTATTTAAATGTTGCTGGGCATCATCCGTTCCGCGTTCTTGAAGAAGATCAATCGCACTACGAAAATCAACAACAACAACAAAAACGACAAATTAATAGAAAACCAAAGGATTGGTGATAGCGTGGTGGCGGCGGTGGCGGTGGCGGCGGCGGCGGCAGCGGTGGCGGTGGTGGTGGTGGTGGTGGTAGTGGTAGTGGTGGTGGTGGTGGTGGTGGTGGTGGTGGTAGTGGTAGTGGTAGTGGTAGTGGTAGTGGTAGTAGTAGTTCTTTATTTAATGTGGCACCACACTTAGCTACAAGCTACTTTCCAGGAAGCCCACAACAAAATATTCAATAAAAAATTACAACCTACATCAAGAATTATGTACATTAAGTGAAATATTATTACAAAAAGGATATCGCAAATTCAAATATATATTTCTATACATGTGTAGTAAAACTTTGCGCGTATAGCATCTGGTAGCGCGTTCCAAGTCTTAGAAGTAAAATAACGAAATGACTTAAGACCATGTTTGGTACTGTTAACCTTAGGTAAGGAAAGCATGTTAGTGCCTCTTAAATTGTAATCAGTCCACCTTGGTTTAACTAAGTCAGCAATAGTTCTGGGAGCCTTATATAGAAAGCAGTTATTGACCGTTAGCAACATGTCTTGAATCATACGACTCTTCAATGTCGTATGCAAGCCGATACAATCGAGCAAGTCTTCATATGAAATACCCTTATCTTTATATACATATCTAACCGCACGTTGATTTACCCTTTCCATTTTCTTTGTATTCCTATTTTGTAAGAGAGGTATTTTGTAAGAATGTAAGAGATCAGTTGTATTCCTATTTTGTAAGAGATGTATTTTATCTCTGGGTTCAAAGAGGGGGGGGGGGGAGGTTTCAAATCAAACAAAATTGTAAATTTAGCGGGCTTTACCTGGAAATATGACACATTAAATAGACGAATGATAGCGCGCGCTGTAACTGAGAGATGTAATAAAGTCACTTCAACGAAGTAAGCACTTTTCTCCTCACGTTTTCGCGTATACGCGAATTTTTCTTCTTTACACCAAAACCGTCGCATGAATAATAATAAAATCTTTTAATTTATAAAGTTCTATACATAAAAAAAATGCAGTACCTGTGTATTTACTGAGGGCAGTGGCTGATTGAAGCACAGCCTTTCTGTATTCTGGATGAAGATGCGAGAGAGTAGCAGCAGGTTTTCCTTTGAGTATCACGTGATTTTTAGACGGTTTCTCTGATATGAGACTCGAACAGACCCAATGAGAGTAGCCAATACTACCTTCGACCTGAAAAGAGAAAATGTTATTTACTTATCAAAATTTTAGAGGGAATTAGCACAAAGTACACATTGAAAAACAAACTTAATAAACCCCTCAAAGAGAGAAAACCTCAAGTTGACCATATTTTACAAACAACAGAGTGACTGTGTGGAATGTACATCAGCCCGGCCTTCAGAGGTTCAAGTTCTTCACGGAAAATTGAATATAATTTTTAACGATTTTAAGTTATCTCAGTGAAAGACACACAAAATTAGTTTTTAAAAAAGGCAACAAACGACAAGATTGCTGGGGATGGAGAAAACTTGCAACTAAGTTTTTCAAGAAGCCTGACATAGCAATTTCGATAGTGTTTGGAAATTATTTCCTCTAAAACCATTCCGGCGAAACTTCATGGGGGTAATTAGCCTGAATTCGATTTTAGAGTCAACCTTAAGTGATTCTCTTAAGAGGTACCGTATTCCTTACGTGTGAGCCCAGTTCCGTTGTGTGTCGAAACAGATCTATAGCCTCTTCACTTCCAATAATCTCAGCAATAGTTGCCTTCATATTAAAACAAAAAATAGCAACTTACACCCAATATAAGCATCACCGAAACAAAGAGACGCTACCCCCACACTTAAGACTGAAAATAAGAATCACTAAATATGAACTATGCCGTAAGGCGAAATCCAAACACGAGAGCCTGCTGGCACGCTAAACAGACGACGGTTAATATCTATCATTAGAAATTTTTGTGTGTAGTATCGCTGAGTATTTTACGAGTTGTGCCGTATTTTGACGAGTCCGTAAGGCGAGTCAAATTACAAACAACGAGTAAAAATACAAACCAATACTACACAACAAAACTTCTGAATAGATTCTTTATTATTCAACTGCTTTTTTTTTTCTGCCTAGCCGCGTTTCTGCTCATTTCTCATGGGGCGGGAAAAGTAAAGCGGATAGAGAAGAGTAGCGCAGTCTACACGTTAAACAAGTTTTTTGTACGGAACAAATTAGCCAACTGTACATATCACAAGACACTTGTGCTCTCATTGTACCACTCATTGTACGTTTCATTCTGTACACTACATGCGGCTTGTTTCCGAAGGAAGTTTATGTCCACACTAAGCACAAAAACCTTTGGCTATTTTCGTTTACCCAAGGTATAAGGTACCCTTTGATAACAGCTGATACCAACAGGTTTATTATGGTTAAATGTGTAATGATGATGATAATGACGATAATTATCATTATTAATAATATCCTATACTAATAATTACCTGTCCAATCCACGCTGCGGTGTAAGACGGATCTAAAGCTTGAGAATTCTTGAATGCCTCATGAGCAAGCTGTAAAGAACTGTGAGAAAAAAGTGTTTTGCCCAATAACGCAACACAGTGACCTGGCCAGGTCTCAAACCCAGACCTCTCCACCCGGAGTCAACCGCTCTGACAATCATGCCCTCGTGTCTTCCCACGATACACTTGGGTAACATAGAAAGAAAGTTTTCTTATACAACTTACACCACTCTCTCAACCAAATCGATACAAAACTGGAATCAAGCGCGACTTGCTGACTCGCGCTTTTTTCGCGCATGAAATTGTTGAAGCTCTCCGAACACAATTCAACACAGTCGATTCCTGATATTTGGAACCCTCGCAAACTCAAACCTCGCACTCACTTGAACCCCAATTGATTACCCCTTGATTACCGCCACATCGTACCATCCATTTCTCGAACCACCCGGTCACTCAAAGCAACTTTCTTTTGCCTCATATACACTATTTCCTCTTCTTGAATTTATCAAAATTAAGACTGCTTGCCTGCAGAGACCTGTGCGACATCTTCTCTTTCACATCTCCATCTAAAATCTTTGGGGAAAAGAAAATAATAAGAATAAGTAGAGCTCTAAATTGAGAAACAAAAAATGTCAAAAAAATGCTTCTGAATTTAAACAAAATACTCCTTTTCAAAGATGTTGGGAACTGAAAAATAAAAAGCTTCTTCAATCGATTATCGCCTAAGTGTTTCAGCTCTCTCAATGGTTAAACATTATATCACTACCTGGATAAACGACACGGTAAAACAAAAGAGCTTGAAAGTAACTACACATGTTCTTCCATCTGTATTACTGGTTACATTTTTTGCTCTCAGTTCTCATTGGTTGATTATGATGTAACACTCGCTCAGTGGAGCTCCTTACGGTTGACCGTCATTAGTTTTATCCAAGGACACTCTACTGAACACCTCGTTATGTAACGCGCATTCAGGCGTTCTTTTTTTTCCTGGAGCGTGATAGCGTAGCAAGGCAGAACATCGGGCTCCCTGAAAAAAAAAACAAAGAACACCTGATCAAAGGTCACACTCTAATAGACCCACCTTGGCTTGCTGAAAGCAGTTGAATCCCAAGTCACTCCACAGGCTTCCACAATCAGGCTGCAGTTTCAATGCTCTTCCATAAGCACTACAGGAAGGAAAACATACAACATTCAAGAGACGTTAAATATTATAAGAGACTGTGAAGAAACGAAGAAAACTCGTTCAAAATTAGTCAAAACTAGGTTTATCTACGAGTTGGGTCAGGGCAAAAGATTACTGTTTATAATCAATCTCTTGGTTAGGGTGAGTTATGACGAGACGACTAAAAAAAGTTATTTACTTCAAACAGCCCACTTATAAAGAATTCTCAAGGTTCATCGATTGACGAAAACCATCTCCTAACTGAAATATAATTCTATTTGATTTATTGGCTTTAGGCGTCTCTGGGAAATGTTGTTTGTCATAAAATCAGCTCTTACCTTGATCCTAAAGCAAGGAGCTGTTTCTTATCCAGATCACTGTGTTCTCCCTGAATGTACTTCTTAAGGTTGTCTGGAATTGTTCCTCTACAAGATACACAAACAGACACACATTCAGACATAAGCCAGAGAAGTCCTAAACATTCAACTCTAAAATTATGAACAGTAGCAGCCGCGGTAAGCGGAAGTTATTCTGGCTTATGACTTAAGAACAACGGAATAAATCCCAAGGAGACGATGAGAACTCAAAGTAAAAACAAGCAAAATGCCCAAAGCGCGAGAAAACGCGGGAAAACGCGGCCGACCAAGGTTTGATTGGTTTCAATTTTGAATCTGATTGGTTGAGAAAAGTGGTGCAGGTTTTCCAAACCAATCACAAAGCTGACAAAGTTGTGACTGGTTCCAGTTTTGAATCTGATCAGTTGAGAAAAGTGGTGAAGGTTTTCCAAACCAATCACAAAACTGACAAAGTTGTGACTGGTTCCAGTTTTGAATCTGATTGGTGGAAAAAGTGGTGCAGGTTTTCCAAACCAATCACAAAGCTGACAAAGTTGTGACTGGTTCCAGTTTTGAATCTGATTGGTGGAGAAAGTGGTGCAAGCTTTCCAAAGAGAAGTAAAGCAAAAATAAAGCAATTCCGATTTACTCTCGACGCTTAATTGTAAATTGCTTTATAATGCAATCCTACCTAATGGAGCTGTTGGACACAGGATGTATGATGGTACAACAGTCACCGATAAGTTTCCACAGGCATGCAAGGCCAGGCTTGCAATGTACAGCTCTGTTCAAAACAAGAAGAAAATAAAATATAAAACTGATATGCGATCTTTCTGCTTACTTTTGCAAGCAGACAGGTCCACCTGCGGGCGTCTGAAAAGCGAAGTGTGCTCCATAAACCAAATATGTTTCATCTACGCCATTAACAGGATATGTGAAAATTGTCTGCAATGAGCTAAAAACAAAATAACTTCCCCGCCCGAATAAGGTCGTACAATTACCGTAAACAGAATGCAACAACGAGCAAAGGGAGGGCGGATAAAAGTAAGGTTATTAGGGATTTAATTGGTATGTGATTCCTGAGTATCGCAAACTCAACAGTAATGTGTCACCAATTTTGTCGCTGTTTTTTTTTTTCTTTCTTTTTTTTTTTTTTTGCTATTGTTTGTGTTTCTCGCGATCGGGTAATGTAACCATGCTCTGTTTTGTTTGGTTTTTTTTTTTTTTTAAACGAAGCTGCGCGTAAATGCATGAATATATGGCCACACAATTTTGATAAGGTTATATGCTGTGAAGGGATGATTTGAAAGTTACTGTTGGTGTTTGGAAGCAAGATTAGATGACCAAATTATCGCAAAAGAGGGGTTAGTTATGCACACATACTGAGCCAAAACGTGAATAGCTTCCATCACACAATCCACAGCCTTTCCATTAAAATCCTGCTGTAGTGCGGATCGTGCTTGGTTAAGATACGTCTCTCCAAGTCCTACAAAATAAAACAACCAGAACAAAGCTCTGTTCAGGATCACGTAAAAACATTTAGAAATCTTATTCATAGAGAATAGATACTCTCCTACTCTTCATCGAGACTGTTACTACTAACAGTAAACATATATTAAGTGAACATAGGCCGGATTACCGAATTTTTCCTCCGAAATTTGAAAAAGTTTAAGAACTTGCATTCAGCGGACACCATTATGAAGTGGATGTATATATCAAAATTAAGCACTTTAGAGACAGAAATACTGAAGAGAGCAAACAGCTCCATGAGCAATTGGAGTTTGGTTTTGAGCAAGTGCAGATGAAGAACCTCTTGTTTTCTTCTAAAACACTCGTTCAGGCAAGTTTTTGCGTCCATCTATCGCCTTGAATGACGAGATTGAAAAGCATTTGAATACTCGCTCTATTCCATTAGAGAGTTAATAATTAACTAACAATGACACCTGTTTTAAGCAGACACCCTGAGTTAAGTGGACACTAACTAGAGTCCCCCCTGGGTGTCCGCTTTATAGACATTTGTAAAATGAAACTGAAATTTTACCTTTCATTGCAGGAACATAATCATGTTGCATCTCCAGAATCTGTTTATATTCTTTGATTGCCTCACTATGGACACACAATAACTGTTTAATGGCCGCCAACCTGAGGAAAGATTTCCAAAAACCCGATCAGAGTTAGGTTGGACCAGGGCGGAGACAGGCTGGGCGATGAAACGAGTGCGGGGTCCGAGTAAAAAGGTATGATGCAGTCCACTACGACCGAGTTCAAACAAACACTGGCTCGTGCCAGTTCTACTCTGCATCACACATTGCACGAAAAGCGGACCGCTCGTTTCATCGCCCAATCTCTCTCCGTCCTGGTTGAACCTCTTACTACCCCAGCGCGAGTGACGTCATTCCCAGATATCTACCGTATCTGGATCCAATTTCATCAAGAAATAACTATCGATGAAGCACATTTAATGAATAACTTCACTCTCATTAACCATTTTCAGTTGTAAACAATTACAACATACTTCACACCACTTCCAAACGCAATCCTGTCCACAAAATTGCATTGAAACACAAAACATGCGAAATGACATAAACTGCTTTCATTTTAAGGGACTACGGATCAAAAAATTGCATTGCGCATACTTACTGGTAAAGGCAGTAGAGCGACGATGGGTCAAGCTGTAAATATGCAACGATATCATGATTATGTTGAACCATAACAAGTTCAAATAAAATTATTGACTGACTGATCGACTTACTTATGGACTGACTGACTGAGAGGCTGACTGATTCAATGACTGACTGACTGACTGACTCACAAGCTGACTCACTGGCTGACTGACTGACTGACTGACTGACTGACTGACTGACAGAGTGACTGACTGACTCACAAGCTGACTCACTGGCTGACTGACTGACTGACAGAGCGACTGACTGACTCACAAGCTGACTCACTGACTGACTGACTGACTGATTGACTGATAGAGTGACTGACTGACAGAGTGACCGACTGACAGAGTGACTGACTGACTCAAGCTGACTCACTGACTGACTGACTGAGTGACTGACTGACTGATTGACTGAGTGACTGACTGACTCAATGACTGACTGAGAGTGACTGACTGACTCACAAGCTGACTCACTAACTGACTGACTGACTGACTGACAGAGTGACTGACTGACTCAATGACTGACTCACAAGCTGACTCACTGGCTGCCTCACTGACGGACTGACTGACTGATTGCCTCACTGACTGACTCACTGGCTGCTTCACTGATTGACTCACTGACTGACTGACTGACTTACTCACTGATTGACTCACTGACTGACTGACTGACTGACTGACTGACTGACTGACAAGCCGACTCACTGGCTGCCTGACTGACTGACTGACTGACTGACTTACTCACTGATTGACTCACTGACTGACTGACTGACTTACTCACTAATTGACTCACTGACTGACTGACTGACTCACTCACTGTTTGACTCACTGACTGACTGACTGACTGACTTTCTCACTGATTGACTCACTGACTGACTCACTGACCTACTTACTCACTGATTGACTCACTGACTGACTTACTCACTGATTGACTCACTGACTTACTCACTGACTGACTTACTCACTGATTGACTCACTGACTGACTGACTGACTGACTGACTGACTTACTCACTGATTGACTTACTGACTGACTGTAAGACCGACTGACAGATTGATTGACTATGTAACGAATTAACTGCTGAATTACTGCCTACCTGACGGAAAGACAGATTAACTGGCCAACTGTCAGAGCAAGACAGACTGACTGACTGACTGGCTGTTCACCGACTGATTGAGTAATGCATTAATCAAAAAGACTTGGAAGAAACCTAGTGTTTTCTAAGAAGGGTTACAGAACAATGATACTTAAGGTTATTTTTACGTTACTACAATTTATTATATAGATACTGATGAAATACCAGGATTTCTCCTTTTACTAAAAGATCATATCTTCACCGTGCACAGTGAAGATACTATTTTTATCTTTCACGCGTGTAGATATTGGTGTGGCCATGGTTACCAACATAATTACCCAATTGTTGTTTCGAAAATGAATAAAAAAAGTTGTCTTTTAAGTGGAAATTTCATCAGTATCTATATAATAAACAGAACATTACATGGCCGCTTGGGGATACAAATTTATCTCCTCGTGCTGAAAGTATCTCTCACGAGTGAGTGCTGCGAACAAGTGAGAGATACTTTCAGCACGAGAAGATAAAATTCGTTTCCCCGTGCGGCCATGTAATATCCTCTATATATTTCACGGTTAAAAATCATGAGCGGAAAGTTCAAACCTCAGAAGCTTTTGTAAAAGCCTTCATAGCCGCCATGTAACTTCCTCGACTCATATATGCTTCACCAAGACATTCCCAGCAATGCCTAAAAGACAAATGAAAACAACAGCAAAAAAAATTCTTTAGCAACCAAACATCAGTCTGCATATTCTCCACACGGTTTCCTAAGGTGCGGAAAAGGGAGAATTTGTTCAACAATCAAGAGCGTCATTGGTTGGTGATCATTTCTGTTAATCTCGTGACCTCAATGTTTGATTCTGAGGTGTTATTGTAAGGAGAAATTAGATGCTAGTCACTCTTAGCTGAATGAAAATCAGAATGTTCCACTGTACTTGCAACCTACCTGTCTTTAAGATCAGCTCTTAGGGCACTCTGAAAACTTATGTGAAAAACAATTCATATTTAGAACTTAAATAATACGGATTTCTTTAAAAAAAAAATACAAAAATACAAAAACAGCAAAAACAACAAGAAAATCTTGGAGCGTATTTGGATGATGTGTCATAAATTCAAATCATAGTAATCACAAGAGCCAATAAGAGAAGAGGAAGATAACACAAGCAGCCAACGAGAACTCACAGTAAAACCAAGCACACTGCCTAAAGCACGGGAAAATGCGAAGTCATGACCAGGTCACGACTGGTGGTAATTTTTTGAGGAGGTGGCGCAGGTTTTCTGGACCAAGCGAAGAAAGCAAAACCAAATTAAGCCTGGATTACTGTCGACACTCAATTAAAATTGCTCTAAAGATGATCTTAATCTAAGGGACCAGTCATTTATTAGAGGGAGGGGGGGTTGGGCTGGTGCATTTTAATTTTCATATACATGATTTCCCGTGGGCCTGTTCTCGCCACTGCATAACATAACGTAGCCCCCTTCGAGTCTGTACATGAATTAAGATGACCCACCCTCAACCTCAGAAACAGTCATAATACAACTTAAATAAAACTCACCGAACTATTTAAAGCAAATAGCGAAAATAGGAGATAATAATAATCGTATTTATAATCGTAACAGTGGCCAATTTACCATTTCAACTTTGTTGATACAGAAGAGAAAAGCTGGACAAGAAGAGAATTTTGGTTTAACCTCCAAACTAGTCTGATAGTTTTTTTTTCCAATGTGAAAGGACTGCTATACACCATGTTATGTTGGTTTGTTATCCCATCGTTTTGATAATAAATCATATTTGACTTGTTGATTCCTTCAGTGTTGTTTCTTTTTTGTGAAACGGAAATTGGAATGCACAAAAATACATGGCCCCTCAGAAATGGTGGCACAATTTTATGCAGGCCCCCATTTTCTAGTGCACAAAGAGGTATGATCCCCCCATCTGCACCAGCCCACCCCCCCTCTGATAAATGACCCGTCCCTAATATTGAGACAAACACACAGTAAAAGGCTTGTCCAGGGAAAACAGTTTTGTTCTCCGAACAGTTTTAATGTTTCCTGAGACGAAGTTGAGAGAAAAACTTCTACTAATTAAATTTTTCCCGAAGGAGAACACATTGAGTGAAGGATTAAAACAAACAAACAAGCGATGGCCAAACACCACAACTTTCCCTCTTCTTTTGTGGGTTACTGGTAAATTTTAACTAGAGGCAATTTCAAACTGTTATTTGGCCAAGACCGGTATGGCTTTTTAATGCATATTTAGTGTTTCTGATGCAGCCTTTATTAGAGGGCTGAGTTTATTTTATAAATTATTTGTAAATATATACCTTTTGATAAGCGTTTAAAGTCTAAACTGTAAATCACGACTGAGTATTTTCCACTCGAATTTGTGGCCCAAGCACGAAGTATGCGGGCCAGAAATCCAAGTGAAAAAAAGTGAGGTTCTGTAACTTACAGTATGGACCCCAAAACACCAGGTTAGTAAGAAATTTATTAATTATCTCTGGGTTGAAGTAGAGGGGAAAGTTTTCAATTTAAAAAAACCTTTGAATTTAGGGGGATGAACAATGAAATACGGTGCGCTAAATTGGCCAATCGCAGCGCACGTACTAACTGAGAGATATAATAATATGCAAAAAAAGCTGAAATTCAATCGAGATTGTTTGGCTGATGAAATGTAAAGACAAGGACTTTCTAATTTGCCCAGTTGCAGAGTACTTGTGTTTTCTTCTTTTTAATGTTATTATTTTTTCCATCTACAGTGTTAAATTGAATCTGAGCTGGTTTCATGATCGTTTCCCTTATGGTAAACAATATAATTGTAAATTTGTCGAATACATTACACAAGGTTACGACAACTTCACTCACCAGGATATGGCTTCTGTACTTTCGTTCTGTTTCAAGTGAGACAATCCAAGCCGTAGCCACGCCCATTTACCCCTTGAGAGAACAGCGAAGGAACACATCAGCTCGAACAGTTTAGATTGGATTAGAAAGCTATTGAAAGTTGTGCGTAATTGGGTCTAAATAACAGGACAAAAACTTCTAACGAAGAAATTTGTTGATTTTCCTTACCAATAACCTCTACTTACTATGGTTTGACAAAATGAATTAATTGTAAAGACATAAAAAGAGTGAATTACTATATTAGACAAATAATACGCACTCTCCGGGCGATGATGCTGACATAACATTCTTGTACAAGTTGAGTGCAGCAACCTAAAATAAGCGAATAGTTGCAAAAATCAGTAAAAACCAAAAGAATAAAGCGTATTTCGATTCAGTGTCGTAAAACCAAAACCAAAGCAATAACTACAGCCAATTATATCGAGGAAAATATCACCAGGAGCCAATGAGAACTCAAAGTAAAAACAAGCAAACTGCCTGAAGCACGGGAAAATGCCGGTGACCAAGTTGCGACTGGTTTCAGTTTGAAATTCTGATTGGTTCAGAAAGTGGCGCGAGTTTTCTGGACCGATCACATAACCAAGTAAAGCAAAACCAGAGACATACTGGATTACTTTCTACACTCAACTGAAAATTGATCCAAGAAGCAGAGCGAGGTACTGAAGACAATTTGGTGCCATATATTTTGCTGTTCATGTACATTAAATGAAACATCGATCTACATGATAAATATTTTGGGCTAGTTGTGAAAGAAACAATAGACAAATTTGTCATGTCACGAGCATGGGACAAAGAAAAAAAATTGGAGTTCCTACGAATAATTGACTTCTGATCCTCGGATTCCGCGCTTAAATTCTGATGCTCTTTGAAAGACACATTTCCCATATGAACTTAGAAACAGCCTTTCCTCATTGTAGTAATACATCCAAGCGCGAGATGCCACGGTCAGCTTCCATTCCTCACGAGGGGCTCAGACTTTGTGAGCATCTAAGCTACATAATCAGCAATAACAAATTGA
Organism: Stylophora pistillata; assembly: GCF_964205215.1. NCBI lineage: Eukaryota > Metazoa > Cnidaria > Anthozoa > Scleractinia > Pocilloporidae > Stylophora > Stylophora pistillata. Next base: position 8,209,444 of record NC_142522.1, on the reverse strand, counting down.
ATCACGTCATTCACCTCATTTCCCATTTCCATAAGGGAATCTCCTAAAGCTATTCCTGCGTCAACGGAACTTGGATCTAGGTCAAATGCTTTCTGATAACATCTACTGGCTTTGCTGAACATTGATACAAGAATTAATGATTAATCATTGTGATATCATCTTTTGTTTTATTTCTATATTCTTCTTTTATCATATGATTAGCTTATATAGCTGAGAATAATGAGGCATGTGACTAAACTGTCCTCAATACACCACTAGACGATATACATTACATTAACAAATGGATCTTTTCAGTAGTAATCATAGATAACGTCATCGTTTGGGCTAAAGTGGCCCGCGAGGCGCACTGGTATTCTAACCACATTCTGACATCTTCTGTGATTTCTAAAGGTACAGGCCCATGGCAAGGTGAAATCAATTTGACTAATACGACAAATAAGCAAACACTGTGAATGGTGAAGTCACCTTTACGTCTTTCCTCCAATAGATCATAAGAACCAATCAAAATGCGTGTATCATTCAATTTATGATGTAAAGAAAATGGAAAAGTGTTGGACATTTCATCAGACCAACTCAAGAGAATTATGCCTTGACCAAGGTGTTCATTGATGTTTTCAGTGGGAGGGCAACTGATTTTTTCACAGGTGAGCAAAACTGTTTGAACTGAACTTCTTTGTAAGATAAACTTTTCTCCAGATGGTCAAACCAAGTGAGCAAAATCATCCTCACAAGCGATAAATTTACCCAGTACCTGGTCCTGCAGGACCATTTTCACTAAAACCATCTCATCAAATATTCCATGGCTTATCCAGGGGTTTCAGTAAGTTCTCCCATAATCAGCTGCTGATGTCTATTTTAGGAGTTTCATGGTTGATATCATATTTAACACGTGAGAAACATAAATGCTGTGTCGACTACAGTACCTTAAATCTTTTAATACTCTAAGGTAGTAATGTCCCAAGTACAGAAATGAAGGAGAGTAATGGGGATCCAACTTGGCTGCCTAAACAAAATTATGTCAGACATTTTCATGGTTTAACTTACACTACAAATCGAAGAAAGAAAGCTGTCATTTATGAAAGTAAGACAGAAAAAATGGCAATTTTAGGTTATAGGGAATTGGTTCATTGTTTAGCATACATGCACAAATTATGTATGCATGCAGAAAGTCTGGGAACATGAAAAAACCTAAGAGTTTCTAAGGTACAGCTGAGAGAAACTATAACTGGCCTCTTTATTGCCCTCTAAACCCCCAAACTAACAACCATAACTAGTTTAAAGTTTGTTACAAGTATATTACTAGTTTGAAACATAAAATAAGATAAACACTGCTTGGTGTTTCTTTCCACAGACAGACCCAAATTTAAGCTGAAGAGACTCAAGGCTAAACATGATGGTAACTTTTGTAGCTACGATTTAACTGAATCCATCATGATTCATGTACAAAAGCGGGGGAAAAGCATATAGAGATACATATTACAGATACTGTGCCAGGCTAGGTACAAAGTAGGACATGTTTTAAAATTAACAAATAATTTTTTCTATACCTTTAAAAACTCTGCCAAACATTTTTTCTTGTCAGCTCTCAAATTTCCATCCATTTCCCAGTACAACTTGCCAAGCAGAAAGTGGTAAAATGCACAATCTTCACATTTTTCTATTGCTTCCAAAAACCTAATTTCAATGAAGATACATTCATTACAAAAAAAGAAAAAAACAGACAACAAATTAAATAATTTTACCCTATGGTTGTAGAGAAACCTTTGGCCTCTACATTGTAGTATGTCATCTTTAAATATATTCACTAATAAAAATAATTAAACAGCACATGCAAAGGTTATTTATATGAGCAGTGGTCAAAAAGCATCTCTTGTCCAATAAATATTTCAAACCAACAGAACAGTAAGGTTAATTTTCATATGAAGCACCCAAGAATATCCTCTATTAGTATATGCTAAAACAGTGGATAGTGTTGAAGGCGCGCTCTGATTGGCTAGTCAATCTCTGAATATCCTTTGCTATTTACCTCCGAGCAACTCGGGAAAAAATGGCATCCAGGTTTGCATCCGTGACAAGCGAAGAAATCACTCAAATTAACGACGGTGGTGTATATTATCTCACTGTTTTAGTATATACTAAAACAACTATTCACCTCAGTGTCGGTGGTTAGCGGTGGATATTTACCGAGCCAGGAAGCGGCTCGGTAAATATCCACCACTAACCACCTCCACCTTGGTGAATAGTTGTTAATTAGTATATGCTAAAACAGTGGATAGTGTTGAAGGCGCACTCTGATTGGCTGGTCAAACTCCAAATATCCTTTGCTATTTACCTCCGAAGAATTTTGGAAAAAATGGCGTCCTGGTTTGCATCCATTACAAGCGAAGAAATCACTCGTTAAATTTTTGGTGGTGTATATTATCTCCCTCTTTTAGTATATATATTTTAACAGTTCAAGCTTTCATCATATTTATAGGAAATTATTATTTATTTAGGACTTTAATACTATTATATTACTATTATAAGTTACATTTTATACTTTATTGTAAATACACAATTCAGCTCAGTGGCTGCAAGCTTTTTACAAATAAACTATCTATCTATCTAATACTAAAACAGCTATTCACCTCAGTGTCAGTGGTTAGCGGTGGATATTTACCTCGCTGCTTCGCGGCTCAGTAAATATCCGCCACTAATCACCTCCACTTTGGTGAATAGTTGTTAACTATTCTAAAACTGTGGATGGATTTGAGGGCACTTCCTGATTGGCTTCTCAAACTCTGAATATCTTGGCTATTCATCTCCAAGCAATGAATGGGATTTGGGCTCAAAAATATAGTAATTGTTGCAGGATTAAACGAGTTTAAGTCTTGTTTTTGTGCTATATTATCTCATTGTTTTAGCACATACTAATAAAAGCAGCTATTCACCTCTGTGTCAGTGGCGGGTGGCAGATATTATTTTTCTTTCATGGCTCAGTAAATATCCACCTCTAGCAACCTCCACTTTGGTAAATAGTTGTAAATAACTAACCATCCATTAACATCCATCCTCTTGAAAACTCAAAGAAAAACCTTGTACAGTCAAACATACCTCAACTCTGCATCATCAAAGTAACCCTCATGGAAACTTATTTGACCCTACAAAAAATTGGGGAAAAAAAACAGTCATCACACACAAAAAGGCTGAGTGGAATGAAACCCTGGCAATAGAAAGGATCACTGAAAAAGGCATAGGGTAAATAAGCAGAACTAGAACAGTATATTTAAGGACAAGCTGGCAAGAGGGAAAGACAAAGTCACTGTTCTAACTTCCTTTACCTGCAAGGCGAGGGCTGATGAACAGCTTTTGTCAATGGTTAAAGCTTTCGCACAGATCTGAAACAAAGAGTAATTACTAAGTGAGGGACTCACCATGCAAAATCATACTGATGAGTTCTTATATCAACACAGTTTATATGAACCCACACTGTATACGACTGTCACAGTATATTCACCTGTGTTGCCTGCTGAATATCACCAAGGGTGAAATATGTTTGTCCAAGTCCTGTGAGCAGTTGGGCCTCCTCTCCACACCCAGCATCTGTTAGTAACTAAAATGGGGAAATGCCAAAACTCATTTTACATTTTAAAATTTGAGTTCCAAAAAGACAAAAAATATGCAACCAAAAGGTAGAATTTGACATACAACTTGGCAGGTATTCTACTTCAGGGGAAGGACACAAAGTTTATAATATTACTGTAACATCATACGTGTGCGTGTACCTTCACATATACTTCTCTGGCCTTTGCTGCCTTAGTTGGTCCTTGTTTCCAAAGAGCTTCTGCCATGACCAACCTGACACAAAATTGCAGGGTTGAAATATCAATTTTAAATTGCCAGTTGATTAAATAGCAAATCCTATGGCTGGCTCATCCTCAAAGAAATTATGTTGCAGGCCTGCATTTAATAAAAAGATAAAAGGAAAAACACATACAAGTGTTTTTGTACCTTAAAATCTTCTCAAGCTCCTTTCTTGAATCTGGTATGGAAGACTTTATACATCCAAGACCTTTCCACAACGCAACAAACGAGAAATCACTATTAATAACTTAAATTAATTTAAAACTCGTCAGATCTAAAATGTTATAACCTATTAAAACTTTCCTACTAAGTCTTTTAGCACATTAGAGACAGCACTGTGAGCTAAAATAAATGAATACACCTAGCAAAATACCTTATGTACATGTTGTTTGACTTTGAATTTTAGAAGCCACAACACAAACCTTTCTTTGCACTCTTCTCAGCTTGTTGATAATCATGGAGGCTAATCTGTGACTGACAAAGTATCAGCCACCCATAAGGACAGTCAGTCAATGACTGCAAACCTAAAATAAAGCAATATATTTTTCACAACATTTTATAATAAATAAATAAATTAATAATAAATACATCAATTGAGGCTCCCCCTCAGGGCCTTTTCAACCCCATGCAATGTAGACAAACTAAGTGCTTAAAAATCCCCACTGGCAGGAGGCAGACCAGTGGGCTATTTACAGAGCGCAGCCAAGGAGTTGAACGAGGGGCAACCGAGAACAAATCCAGTGAGTGGCAGGGTGGAGGACTTGAACCCGGGACACCAGATTACTAGTCCAGCACCCTGACCACTTGGCCTGATGCTGCCTCCTCTATGCCTTATCCACTTGTATTCTGTTCAAGAAATGGATTAAACTCTCCACTTCACATGCAGCCTGTATGTGTTCCTAATTAAATAATAAACATTTCTATGAATGAATGAGAGTGCTATGAAAATTATGTTATATAATCACGTAATCATATTAATTAATAAGCTAAATACAACTTTTACAATTGATGAATTTGACCTACAGTGTATTAATTTTAAGTTCTGTTTGAATCTATAAATCATGAATGTCACTCTTTTCTTTCACTGTTTCTTCTTCTTCTGTTATTTCTTATTACCAGACTACTGCTGCTGTGATTGTCTATTCTTTTGGTTTCCATCCTTTATACTTAAAGGCAATTGTCTACATGTACATGACAAAAATAACATACATCAGACTCTCTATAAGATGTACACATAACTGCTTCCTATAATTGCAATCTTCATTCACCTTTTTGCAGTAATTCCCGTGCCATTACAACCTTTTTTTTCTGAAAAAGAACACTTCCCAATCCAACCATGCCAATCCCTGATCCAGGGTAAATGTGACTCAGTCTTTGGATTGTAACAGTTATTTCTTGTGTTGCTGTAAGTTATGCAAAAGAATGGTTATTACAGACTCATGCCTAATACAAAATCATTTATAATGCAGTTGAACACCTGTTTTCTTCTTTGATTCCTCAAAAATTAGGTCAAAATTATGTGCATGTTGACACTGGATATTCAATTTGAAAGTAGTAATTAAAGCAAAATATATGTTTGCTTGTTTAAATCGTTAAAGATTAGCTGAATGAATGTCTTAATGACTAATGAAGAATCTCTTACAACTTGCAAAATCTCCAGATTCATTTTCATCTTTAACCAAAGGTCCTAAAATAAACCATTTATTTCACAGGATCACAAGGCTATTAAATTTATTTTTTCATTTGTTTCATATACAATGCTTAAAGTCAATTTCTATATGAGACCAAACACTAGTTTTGTCTCATGAGCACTAGTTTACTCATAAAACATTGATGAGACTTAATATGTTATTCACCAGCTAGCGACTTTTCATTTCCACTGAGAACTAACAGCAGCTGCTCCCAACTATTAACCCTGGAAATTAAAAGAACTCTCTAGAATTTCAGGGCAGGTTATTTAAACAAAATTTTGGCAAAACCATGTTCTATGCAATCTCGTCAAGAGGGCCGAAAGCTAATGGTAGAAGGAAATTTATTTAATCAGATCAACCCTCTCACAGAGAATCTCCGAGACCCACTGCTTACATAAAACTGCGGTTTAAGTTAGACCTCATGTAAATAACCAGCCCTAAATCTATTTCAGGATCCAAATTGATAAACAAAAATAAGACTATTCAAGTAGGATCTCAAAATTGCAAAGATAACAGCTACATAATACTTTTGAGATGTACCACTTCAATATAATCTTGTCAGTTGGTAATTTCAGCTGTTATGTGACACTTACGTGAAGTTGTCAGAGACTGAAGATGGGCCTTTGTAAGAATTTCCAACGCAACCACTGAGGCAGGAAATACCTTAATCATGGATTGAGCTTCCTTGAAAATCTTTTTTCTCTGTTCATTGAACAATTCATTTTCTTCACTGACCTGTTTAACCAGAGGAGAACAGAATTTGATCCATGCTGTAAACCAAGAAGGATTGTTTCAATGATTTCAAGTAAGTTTAATTATTTTGTATTTCTTCTTGTTTTACGCTTGATGAGGTATCAGAACTACAATGTACACAAACATACGATAGGCAATCTCCCGAAACCAGTGCTCAAATTAAATGAAAAAAGACAATCATAATTAGCAATCAGCAATCACTTCTTTCTACCATGCTGTGGTACCCTGTGTTTCTAGAAGTATTCCATGATTCTCCACTTTTCTCACAAGGCTATACAAAAAGTATCAAGATCATCCCAAGTAAAGTTAATCAATTTTAGGTCTAGTTTCTATAATTATTAAATCACTTATCATTGCGACATTCCTCAGTTTTCTGTGACTTCATTTCCCCCTGACATTATACCCACAGAAAACGCTTGCCCAGGAATATTTAAATTGTCTTTCAGAAGCATTCAAAGGCTAAATCTTACCTGTTGATGAAGGTGAATCATATGTGGACAAATGCATAGTTATTTAATTTATGAACAATTTACCTGATTATTAATCAGAAGTCTGAGGTAGTTTTCAAAGTGTATTTCAAGATCTTTACTTGCTTCTTGAGGCTGGTCATTATGTAGAACATTCTCATAAGCTCCCTGCAACTGATAGTGACCAATGCATGTATGGTATCAGTGGCAGATCTAGGGGAGGGGCCTGGGGGGCCTGTCAGCCCCCCCTTATTTTGGGTAAAAAAAAAAAAAATTGCAGGAGGAGGAAAAGTCAGCAGGTATACACACACAAATAAACCAGGCTCCCCTTCTTCCTTAGCTCAAGGTCTGGATTTGCTACTGGGTAATACTGTATAGATTGGAAAAACATGGATAAAATTTGCACATCTTCAAAATCCTACAACAAACAAATCATTCCAGTTTTCAAGTAGAATGCACCAGACCTTGGTTTGTAATGTAAAAAGCTGCTCAGGACCAGTTACAAACATGAAATTAGCTTCAGATTAAAGGATGTAAGATTCTTTCCTGCTAAGATGTTTCAGAAAAAACTTTAAATCAAACTCTGACAGTCCAAGATTATAGTATGTGCAAAGGATTCTGGGAGATCTGATTGCTTACTGTAAGAAATGACATAATGCTGCCCACCTTTTTAGAACCATCCTCATCTAATTTTCTCTGGAAAAGATATTTCACACAAAAAAAAAGTTATTCAATACATTATAGTCAGTAGCTATCTCCAGGTAGGGCAATCGAAACTGACTGATCATGAAACCAAACTCAAAGAAGTCCCAATGGCCATTGAGGACCAAGTGAAATATCAAAACTAGTCAGGGTAACTGAGAAATTTAATGTATTACTAATAGTAGAATCCAGCTATTTGGAAAATGGGTGACTCAAACCTTTTCAAGGATCCTTATGATTCTCATCCAAATGCCCAATTGTCCTGCGGGATCATTAGTTACCATGGTAATCTTCTCCCACATGTCTGCAGCCTAAGTGATTACAACTTATTCTTGAGAATTTATCAACAAATTGAGAGGCCCAGTGGCCTCATAATTAGTGCACTTGACTCAAGATCGAATGGTCCTGTTTCATGCCCTTGACAGGGACATCATGTTGTGTTCTTGGGCAAGACACTTTACTTTCACAGTGCCTCTCTTCATCCAGGTGTTTAAATGGGTACCTGCAAATTTAATGCTGGGGGGTAACCCTGTGATGGACTAGCATCCCATCCAGGGGGGGAGTAGAAATACTCCTAGTCACTTCATGCTTTAGAAAGCAGAGTTAAATGCTGGCCTGATGGGCCACTTAGCTCATAGACAGACTTTTTTTACCTTACTTACAACTTTCACTAAACAGACAAGTATCTGGACTAGATTAAAAAGGCTACACTAGAATAAATATATCTTATTAACCAAGTGCGAGGGCCGTACTGAGAGAATATCGGCCCGAGGTCTTGACAGTACGGACCAAGCACAGCAAGGTCCGTACAAAAAAGACCAGGGCCGATATTCTTCCAGTACGGTCCCGAGCAAGTTTGGTTAATAAGAGATTTATTATACGACTGAAGTTCAAAGAGGCACAAGTGCGGTATCATTCGGGACCATTCGGGACAGTGCCTGGTCCAATACTTAGAGAATATTGGACCGGCAATAGAGCATTTTGATTGGTTGATTTTAGTTATTGGCCCTCTGACTGCCCGAGTCGTGTAATAAAGTTAATTATTCACTAGGGAGATACCTTGAGAGCTTCATCATGATTCTCGTAAACTTCAGCCAGTTTCCTTGCAATTTCCAACCATTTTGTAGTTTCACTGTCAACAAAGAATTAAGTGTCAAAAGATTTGTTGAGTTCATTAAGTAAATGTGAGAGTGTTTGATTACAATGCACTTACATTATTCAGTTTCATGATCAACACGAATAATATGCCAGTCATCCATTTCAAATCAAACCAATTTCCATGATTACTACTTTCAAGTTGGTCTGCATTTAAGAAGCTCATTACACATATCATATTGGCTGTCTTAGTTTTAGAGTAAGAGCTTCATGTATTCACATGACTTCTGTCACCTCTCATACATCTGCAACAATTTCTCATAAACACCAGGAAGTTCAGCTTTATACTGTAGATTCTCCTCTTTCTCATAGAGCACAGCAAGACCCTGACATGAAAAAATATAAAAACATACATCACAAATAAAAAACTACTCATAACCGTTAACTTTACCTATGACTATACGACCTCTAAGAGTTACTGCCATCTACATGATATGTCTCCTCGCACCTGAAGCACATGTTCACTTAACCCTTTCACCCATGGAGTGACCAGCATCTAATTTCTCCTTACAGTGATATGGCAGAATCCTTCATTATGGTCACGAGAATAAAGGAAACGATCACCAACCTAAGAATTCTTGATTGTTAAATGAGTTCTCTTCGTCAGTACCAAAGGAAACGTATAGAGAACAGTATGGAGAATATGCTACGGCATAAAGGGTTTAGTTAATCCAGTATGTACAGTCAATATCTTATTAGAAAAGAACATTGTAAGGCTGTGGTAGATGGTATGGAGAATATGTTACGGCATAAAGGGTTTAGTTAATCCAGTATGTACAATCAATATCTTATTAGAAAAGAACATTGTAAGGCTGTGGTAGATGGTTGCAGACATCTGCTGCACAATGTTCCCTATAAAATCACAGCAAGTTTCACATCAGTGGAAAGTGTACAATTATGTATCACCAGGCAAAATTGCTGTGTACCAGTTTTGTATAAATGTAATTTGATATTTTGGAAAGATTTCCATATGACCCCATACATGAATTATGCATTCCCATCTCATAAAGACTAAATATAAAGGTTTCTTTGCCACACTCTATGCATAATTAATGTATGGGGTTACCTGGAAATCTTACTGATATTTCCTTAAAAAACACTAACAATCCCAAAAGTGTGAATTGTGCCATTAACATAAACCAAGATCTCTTGACAAGGATATGATTCTTTACCTGCCAAGCAAGGGGCTGTGTGTTATCAGATTCAATTGCCTTTTGGTAAGCTGCGTGGGCCTGATCAGCCTGACCCAGTTCTGATGCACATTTTCCATAGAATACCAAGGCATTGTAGTTGGCTTTGTCAGCCTTCAACACGACCTGTAGAAAGTCAGTTTGTGGTAAAACTCTAGGAGCAATTGCAGTATACCTTGCAGCTCAGTCATTTGCATAATTTTGTCGGCAGCCATCAAAGACCGAGGCATGAAACAATAAAAGCTACGATCGAAGATCGGTTTGATATCCTAGAAAAGCTATTTTTGCTCTTTCTCACAAAGGGCAGCGAGACCCTGACATGACATCTTCGATCGTAGCTTTTTACGTATGCAGCAATTTAGCCATAATCTACTTGATACAGAAGCGTTTCTCTCGATATGCTAAAACGGACCGGAGAAGACTGCTTCACAAGTAAGACCTAAAAGTGTAATTAATTTCAAATTGGAGGACAAGTGACTCATAATCAGAAATTTCTTCACCCACTCCGTAAGAAAGTAAACATCCTGATTTGTATCGATCCGTGTTACCGGAAAATTTTACAATAGGCAGAAAATTGTAATATCTATTGAACATAGAGTAGTAAATCATTGTACACGGTACCTTGCAGTGCTTGAGAGCCTCTTTATAGTCCCTGTTCTTGATACACTCTCGAGCATTTTTCAGTGCATTCTTTATCTCTTTCGCCGCCATAGTGAAAATAATCGCGGGCGCGGTTGAATGCAGAGACAGGTGTGTGGTATAGCACAACGCAAAACATCTCTATGCCACGATCAAAACCACTGAGTTAGTGGCCTCACAAACAGTTCGAACATTTGTGTGTTTGAATTGGGAATGTAGAAAAGTATCAAATTATTATTCTAAACTCCGATTGACATCCTCGAAGACCATTCTCGTCTAAAGGCATTGCACACACTCGCTAAAGTGTACCTTTCTAAACCTCATACTGACAAGAAACAACATACTCCGAAAACGTAGGTTTATTTTGATGATAAGAAAAAAAGAATCAACTCAGTTTAGCGCGCAGACGTGGGACTTTTCGATAGCCTCTAACACTTTATCCTAATTAAAACATACAAACAGTTACACAGTTTGTATGGGTAACCTGTGGACTAACTCACCCACAGTGGTAAACCAAATGGGCCGAACAAGTCACCTTTCCCGAGACGCTTTGCGCCAACATATCGCACGTGTTGCATAATCCAGAGATGAAGGTGTTTTCTTCAAGCAGATGTAGAGAGGATAGAATCATTGCAAAGGCGGGCCTCGAAAACTATAGTTAAGTTTAAATGTAGCAGTGCATCCACCGATCAACTTAAATTTCAAAGTTTAGAGGAGCGCCTAACACCCATATAAGTTCAGTGAAGTGTTTAAATAACAGAGAACAACAATTTTTAAAGAATTAGCAGTTTAAATTCAATAAGGGAATCATGTCAAGAACAACAAGAAGAAGCCATTTTATATACTTACGTGCATTAGGAACTGAGACCGCCAAGAAACTTTTATTAAAATGGCTCAATAGTTTAAAATAATTTTTTAGAAAATAAGAATTTGTTTTATAATTCTAAATCGTAGTTCATGACGTCATTACGAAGTCTCTGTATATATATATATACGAAGTCTCTGTATATATATATATATGTATATATATATATGTATATATATCTCTATATAAGTCTCTGTATATATCGCAAGTCGTTAAAGAAACTCTCAGGCCAACAAAGGTGCACCGCGCCAGGAGGATCAATAAAGATTCGCAGTCCCAACCTCACAGCCAACACGAACGTAGAAAGTTTAAATAATTACGCGGATGGACAACTTCTGACGTAAACATATAAAAAATTTTAATAAAAAACGTTTCGGTCAGAGACCTTCTTCAGTTATTTACAACTTTTGAAATAAAAAAAGAGCATTAAATAGGATTGAAACGCTAATGATTACATAATTACAGATAACGACTAATGAACTGGTGCTAATAAACAAAAAACCTAATTACAAAGAAAGCAATGGAAAAAATACAAGGAACAAACCCCCAAAACTAAAAGATAAGAATACTAAATATGTTAATATAAGTGGCGTAACCAATTGCAAAGAAGCAATGCGGCGAGCGTTAAAAAAGGGAAGGCCCACTTTTTACTACAACTGTATACCGTAAGAAAATACCAAAACAAGGCTTTTGGAGTCCGAAAGGGCAAATTAGCAACAAAATCCCTAGAGGGGCCCTTAAATGATACTAATCATAATAAGATCCCTTGGCAGGGCCTCTGAGTCCAATCCACACCTAAAAGGCCGACAAAATCCAAGAAAGGGGCAATTGAAAGATCAATTGGCAGCGCCTAATTTAAGATGGAAAATTAATTATAGCAAATTCTATTTTTTGAATGAAATTCCTTTCTTTTATTCAAACCATGGGGTGCCAAAGAGAACAACTGAGCACTCCAATAAGCCTCTTTTGTGATTAACAGCCTATCGATCTCTGCAGAGCCACTAGGGGCCTGTACCTGATCAATGCATTGGAACGAAAAATCGCCCAGGGTGTGGTATCGATACTTCACAAGTTGTTTTGTTTGTGAGCATAGTAGATTTGTAGTCGGTGGTAGTCGGACTTTAAAGTGAGATTTAGAAATCACAAATCTACTATCTACTATTATGCTCACAAACAAAACAACTTGTGAAGTAGCGATACACTTCAACAAAAACCCACACACCCTGGACGATTTTTCGTTCCAATGCATTGATCAGGTACAGTAAGACCCTCATCAAATTTACAAAACTAATGAAAACCTTATCTAAATTGTAAACAACTATTAAACCATGCACAATTCAATCCTAATTAAAGGCTAAATTAAAAAGGTGAGTCTTTAGTAAAATTTTAAATTTACTAAAATCAGTCTCGCTACGCACTTTATAAGGAAGACTGTTCCAAAGTTTAGGTGCTACACACATATAAGCACGATCACCTAATGTTTTCTTTGTTATTGCATTTGGTGCTTGCCGCATGAGACCATAATTACTAGATCTTAAGTTGTATGGTCCATTCTGCTGCAACTTAGGTGAGGCGTGAGCAGACCAGTGGTCAGTGCGCTGGACTCTGGGCTAAACGGCCCGGGTTCAAGTCCTGGCTGGGGCTTAACGTTAAGTCCTTAAGCAAGACACTTCACTCACATTGTTTCGTCTTCTCGGATAGGACGTAAAGCCGGAGGTCCCGTCTCTTAAAGGGTAAGGGGTAAGAGACGTTAATTTCCCACGCACGAGATTACTGTGTGCTGGATGTCCTCCCCTGGGGTGGGTTGGGTGGGAAAACAGCAGGTCCACATCAGCTTATACAGTTGCCAATAAATTCAACCTGCTTGAACAAATAAACATGATGATGATGATGATGATGAACTTAACAAGATCTTGTAAATAGATTGGACCATGTCCATTTATTGCTTTGAAAGTGATCATGATAAATTTGAACTGTATTCTAAACTGAACAGGTAATCAATGCAGTTCTCGTAGAACTGGTGTGATGTGACACATCTTTGGGATATTAAAAATAATCCTTGCTGCCGAACTTTAAAGGCGTTGGAGCTTAGATAATCCTCTAGCTGGTAAACTATATAAAATACTATTACAGTAATCTATCCGTCCGATTACTAAAGCATGTATCAATGTTTGTGATGCCTTCTCATCTAAGTATTTCCTAATGCGTCGTACATTCGTCAGATGATAATAGGCAGCTTTGCAAGTATTGTTAACATTGATCTTCAGATCAAGATTACTGTCTATCCATGTGCCAAGGTTCTTTGCTGATTTCACTTGGAAAACCTTAGAGTCACCAACACAAAGGGAGATCCCAGCAACCTTTGCCAACTGTTGTCTTGTTCCAATTAATATAAATTCGGTTTTGTCGTCATTTGATTTGAGTTTATCATGAAGCATCCAGGTTCTTAAGTCGCGAATACAAAGTTCCATTGCATTAACAGCATCAAGAGCATTCACTGCAAAATCAGGTTTAAACGCTAGATATAACTGCGTGTCATCAGCATACGTGTGGACATGTGGCAAGTGATCGTTTATAATATTAAATAGTTTACTTACATATAGTGTGAACAGTAATGGCCCCAAGCACGACCCTTGAGGAACGCCATGTATTAATTGAAATTTGCCACAAACTTTACCATCAAGTGAAACGCGCTGAGATCGGTCAGATAGGTATGACCTAAACCAACGCAGTGCAGTATCCCTTATCCCAAAACTGTTACTTAAGCGAGATAAAAGGACCGAGTGCTCCACCGTATCAAAGGCGGCACTGAGGTCAAGAAGCACCAGCAATATCACGTGTTGGCGATCCATAGCCATAAGGATGTCGTTGTGTATTTTAAGCAATGCAGTCTCGGTGCTGTCACCTCTTCTGTATGCTGACTGAAGCTTCGGGTAGAGATTATGAGTGGTCAGATGGATATGAACCTGATCAAATACCGCGCGCTCAGTAAGTTTTGAGACATATTGTAAATTACTGACCGGACAAAGATTGCCAAAGTCGTTTATCCCGGCTTTCTTTTGTCGTGGGTCAACCAATGCCTCTTTCCATAACTTCGGAAAGTGTCCTGCTAATAACGATGAATTAATCATTTGAGTGATAACCAGTAAGAGTTGCTCAATAGATGCTAAAACAAGCTTTGTTGGCATTGGATCGAGAGAACACGATTTCTTAGATTATTTTTGGATAAGTTTCAGCACATCACTCTGGGACAACGGCTGGAACTTGGAAAATAAATGTGTTTCACCCACAGAAGGATCATTCGGCCTTGACTCAGTGATTGAACTAGCCTTGGCATCTATCTGATCACTCATCTTAACTATCTTGTGCAAGAAAAATTTTCCAATTTCATTTACAAGTAGAGACTTGTCCTCGGAATGGGAAAATAGTGGTGTGTCATTATATCTCAAAAGTTTCGTAGATGCGCGACACAATCTACCTTGATCACTGCTGTTCTCATCAACAAACTCTATATAGTACTGGTGTTTAGCTTTGTTTAGAAGGTAAGTTACATGATTCCTATTTTTTTTGAAAGTCAGGAAATCTACGACTTGTTTAGTCTTTCTCCATTTCCGTGCAGCCTTTCTGCTTAGAAGTTTAGCCTGATGTATTTCATCATCATGCCATGCTACTTTAGGTCTTGATACTGACAACAGTCTTTGTCTTGAGTGGAGCATGCGAATCCAGGAGATGGGAAAGCATCTTGTTGTAGGTTTCCGCAAGATTATCAAGATCAGTGGCACTAAGGATATCCACATTAGAGATGTGGGAAATATTTCTGCATAATGACGATTCAGCCAGCTCATTCACAAGTGTAGAGACATCAACCGATTTGACTTTTCTGTAGGTAATTCTTTTTTGCATTGAGTCGAGGCTTATAAGATAATAATTTGTAGAGAACGGAGCCGTGGTCAGAAAAGAAACGATCAACATGAGGTTTTTCCATTATGATGTTGTCAGCTGTACGCGTGATAATAAGATCAAGAGTATGTCCGTGAATGTGGGTAGGGTCATTGACATGCTGTTGTATTTTGATGATAAGAAAAAAATAATCAACTCAGTTTAGCGCGCAGACGTGGGACTTTTCGATAGCCTCTAACATTTTATCCTAATTAAAACATACAAACAATTACACAGTTTGTATGGGTAACCTGTGGGCTAACTCACCCACAGTGGTAAACCAAATGGGCCGAACAAGTCACCTTTCCCGAGACGCTTTGCGCCAAAATACCGCAGGTGTTGCATAATTCAGAGTGAAGGTGTTTTGTTCAAGCAGATGTAGAGAGGTTAGAATCATTGCAAAGGCGGGCGTCGAAAACTATAGTTAAGTTTAAATGTAGCAGTGCATCCACTCATCAAATTAAGTTTCAAAGTTTAGAGGAGCGCCTAACACCATATTATAAGTTCAGTGTAGAAGTGTTTAAATACAGAGTACCACAATTTTTAAAGAATTAGCACTTTAAATTCAATAAGGGAGTCATGTCAAGAACAACAAGAAGCCATTTTATATACTTACGTGCATTAGGAACTGAGACCGCCAAGAAAAACTTTTATTAAAATGGCTCAATAGTATATAACAATTTTTTTAGAAAATAAGAATTTGTTTTATAATTTTAAATCGACGTCATTACGAAGTCTCTGTACTTATATTTACTATATTTTAAGAATTCCGGTTTTTTTTATTAATTATAGGGCTCTTAATGATAACAATATATCATGTAATCTGAAGGGATTATCCAGTTTAAATAAAGGTCTTCATTCATTCATTCCTTCAGGTAGTAATTTTGAACGAGATTAACAAATTTAAATACAGGTAATACAATAGCTTTCTGTCGTCTTTCAACGCATAAAGAAAATGTGAGACCCCAAACAGTCCAGTTCATGAAGTAACTTGAGATCAGTGCTCACTTAATGCCCACGTACATTCACACAAACAGAATCATGGTAATAATGGTAACAAGGAGTGGCTTATTTAGGGACAGTAGTTGACATGTTGTGAGAACACTTGCAAGTCGCTCTGTGATTTGAATCACCCATATGCATTGTACAGTGGTCTTTCTTTTTTAATAACTGGGATCATCTTCTTCATTAGGTGGAGAATAGTTATTCATGGGGGAATTGACGGCTACTCTCGCATGATAGTTTACCTGAAAGCTAGCAGTAACAATAGAGCTTCCACTGTTTTAAAGGGTTTCCTTGATGCTGTTGAGGAGTTTGGCCTTCCCTCAAGAGTCAGAAGCGATAAAGGTGGAGAAAATGTTGACATTGCTAAGTGCATGTTAGATCACCCACTTCGTGGTCCTGACAGAGGTAGTCACATAACAGGGAGGAGCATGCACAACCAGAGGATAGAGCGCCTTTGGCGGGATGTTTACTTTGGCTGTACACATTTATTTTATTCATTGTTTTATGCAATGGAAGATGCTGGTATACTAGACCTTTCAAGTGAAGCTCATCTATATGCACTTCATTACATTTATTTGCCAAGGCTCAACAGACATCTGAGTGAATTTGTTAATGCCCATGCAAGAGCTCCAATCAGCACAGAGCATAACAAATCCCTGAACAATTGTGGATTTCTGGTCTGAATGTCTGGAACTCAAATCAAGTGGTAGCTGTGGAACAGTCAATGGTGTGTGTATTATAGTTAAGGGGTGCAGTTTTATATCATTATTGGTCTTATATTTTCACTATCACCTGCCCAATTTCCTCCCCCCCCCCCCTTCCTTCCAAAATATAGCTGTTGAACAAAGTAATAATGAGATCATTCTTCTTTTTCTGCCTTATATGTCTCCTTGTGTTTGAACACAGTTCATGGCCATAGGTTATGATACAGTCAGTTTTCCCATTTCTGGCCAGTGCCCAAATCTGGACAGTTGAATTTTAAGAACTTTTATTTCTGTAAAAAGAAACTAGCTTCTATATTCTATGTTTAATATTAATGGTAGCTCTTCTAGATTTAGGAATGGTCTCAAAAACAGAAAACTGATGCAGATGTACAAGAAATCAACATGAGCTGTTTAGCCAACAATCATGTACTGTAGCACTCTTGAAACATTGTCTTTCTACTTTAAATTTAGCCCAGAGAGGACCTAGCCCTTTATGGAGTAGACTGGGATGGTCCTACCCCATCTTCATTGTGGCATGGACAGCATGATTCTGTTGAGCCTACTGAAGTGCCAGCTGTGCCAGCCAATGTTATTGATTCAGAGCGTCTTCAGGTCCTCAATCAAACTGTTGATCCTCTACAGGACTCCGATGAGCATGGTGTTGATTTATATGTGAATGCCCTTCACTGCATTCTTAATCAATAATAATAAATTGAAACCAAACAGTTCTTTTTAATGTTTCATTTGGACCTAGTGAAATTTCAACATATGGATAACAATTAACATGAGAAATAAAGTTGTGGTGTTACTTGATTACAGCATGATGAAGCTGGTGAACTATCAACTTAGGGTGCATTACTTTGGGGTGATCTGAAAAAGGATCATTCATCCAAGATAACTTAGATCACTTTGCATCAAAAGAACCGATGAATCCACTCTGGGAAAGGATTTCTTTGTTCCTTTGATGTGCTGTGATCCAAGTGATCTTGGATGAATGATCTCTTTTTGGATAATCCCAAGGGGACGCACCCTTAGGGTCCTGATTACTAATTACAGCAGACAATATTATCTACCAGCAATTACCTGTAGTTATCAACGCTATTACATACCAAGGCTAAAAAAACAAAGGGCACTTAAGTGCCAATGATTGAGGTATCAACTGTCTTCATTCATGACACAACTTAGGACTTGAAATGTAAAGATAACAGGCAAACAAACTTTAAATCTTATCTACTAAAGGAAGGAGGCCTTCGTGAAGTTGTCTACAACTTGGCTTTGAATGGCTCTAGCTTTGAAAAGAAAGTCTAGATCAAACAGAACCTTAAGTTAAAACAGAAACCCCATATTTCATTGCCATGGTAACTGATTAAAAAAAAATAGTTAAATGATCATATGGTGAATCTTTAAGTAGTAAGTTTGTGATCAAATTTTTGGAGCCATTTCCCTAAAAAAAAAAAAGCATCTTTAATGATAGACTGGTACAATCATCCTTGGGGAACTTGGGCATATAGTCATAAACCGCGGATTGAGTGAAGAAGGAAAGACCCCTTAGGTAAGTTGTCTGTACTGACTGGTTCAGAGTCCATTGTCAAACAGTGCTCTCTGATTGACCTCATCAGGATCTAAGTAAAATGAGGCCTATCATAGATGACTTGCCCATGACACATTTCCTTTATCTCCTTTGTTCGAGGTCTCGTGCCCTGAGATGCTGTCCTTGGGTTGGCAGACAACCCTAGCTCGCATTCTTAGTTTAGACCCGAAGTCCTGTAGTCAACCTAACTGAAGCTAAAGCCTTTTGACCCAAACTTTAGTGCTATATCCATATTAGCCTTAAACTTTTCATAAGATGCATGTTTTGTTGGTAGTATAATGGTTCTAAAGCAGGTCTCAGATAATGGGAGGTCATGTGCTCCACCATCTAACTTTGCTTTCAGGTCACCATCTGGTAAAGCCAGTACTGGAGCGCCAGACCAGAAAGACATCAAATCTGTCATCTGAACATTGCCTAGAAAAGAAGAAATTTGAAAAGTCAAATACTCTTTGCGGTGTAATAAATGCCATGATATACTCATCTAACAAAAATGTCCATCTGTAGGAAAGTAGACAGGTTAGCCCACTGCCCTTGTATGCCTTCTAGACCTTACCATGATCTCTGAGATCCATTTCATCTATGTATGCCAAGAAATACACCGCTGCTTTTTCATTTGGTTGGCTTTCTTCTTTCCCTTCAAATACAAGTGATTCTTTCACGTCTTTGGCAGTGATTTTCCTATTGCTCTCAACTGGAAATACTACTTCGATAGCAGCAGGGCATATCTTTAGGAATGCATGAAGAGATACTTCTTCCATACCTAGACCAAAGGTGAAGGACAAAGCAAAACATGTTTTGAAATAGCAAATAGCTTAAAAAAGAGACAAAATGGATGCATGTGCAGAGTACCTGACTTTATGTCTTCAAGCTGAAGGCGACGCCTATCAATGACATTGTAGAGCATAAGCCCTTCAGCAACAAGATGGGTGTTGTTGGGTAACAGGTCTGGATCAAGCCCAGCCTCAAACATATAAGGCTGTTTGGCCTCTCTCAAGCTATGATTAGGCTGCTCTTTTGCCTCCAACGCCTCCAGCTGTAGAACAAAATAAAAAGTGGGGCCTGATATTAATTTTGACCACATTAGTACTAGACAACAAGCAATTTCGTGGCATCTCATTTAAATCATATTTTTGTTTTTGTTTTTTTTTTGCTTTAAACTTACTTCTGTGACCAGGCTTCTCAGATCAGTGTCAGGGATATCTTCAAAGGTAAGGGGGTGTGGTTCTTTATTATCTGGTGCATGTGATAAGAAATGTTTGATGGCTGGAGAAAGCCCAGTTAGGCCAGGTCCACCCTGTAACACAGAATGTCCAATAATTCGCCCCACTGCTTTGAAGGATCCTGTCAACCTTAATGCACTGTCATGAACTGGAATGCGATGGTCAGGTTCACCTTCAAAGAATGTAATAGGTTTGCCTGCACTGCTGGATGGCAACCCTTCTTCAGCAACTTTGATTGCCAGTGTCAGAAATTCTCGGACTGGGCCCTCCCCAACAGCATCTTCTCCATCAAATCGCACTCTTGGAGTTGCACTCATGACCATTTTGGGGTTTTTGTACAACCCAAAAATCTCTCTCCTGAGATCTTTTTCTCCGTCTAGTCAACTCACTCTAAACAACTGAGATGGCTTGTTACTGTCACCGTGTTAATTCCTATAATGCATTAAGGCAGCTGCAGGTGAACTGGGGACATCTGGACCATACACTGATTCTAACAAATCCTCATCACTGTCAATTGAGATCGTTTCTGGGATCCCTGAAAAAAATAAAACAAAAAAAGAAGAGAGGTTTTTTTGTTGATATAGACTGCCATGGCGCCACTTGATTGAACACCAGCATTCCTGTGGGTGGTTTTATATGGTAGGCAGGAAGTTGGAGGTACATGTAGGGTTAAAGTTAATGTTTAAAGTTGCTCATAATATAATTCCTCACCCAAAAGTCTCTGTGCTGCTTCATCAACACTCCCTCCTGAGGCATTGAGGGCCAGTTGTATTTCTGAAGAGCTGGCACTTGGGCAAATTTCATGCAATAACACAGATGCCCTGCTACCAATGGATTTAATTGAGGGCAGGCCAGAGTGATCAACAGAAGACCCACATGCCCCACTACTACTGGATGTACTTGGGAGTTGGGCTAGTGTGACTGTATATGCTTCACCAGACATCTTACTAGTATTAAAAGTTAATAAAGTTAATTAAGCAGTTAAGAGCCCAGGCATATTAGGGCTTTTAGGAAGAGAGGGGAGAGAGGTCAAAAATCACATTTTGAATATATGGGCTTGTATATACTCCACAACAATGAGATTCTTAATATTTCAACACCTAAATATGGATGATGTTACATAGTTACACGACTCACAGAGAATAAACAAAAAACCCTAAATGCATTCACTGGCCAAGTTGGATAATATCGCACAGTTGAGTTCCATATGAATCTGTTTGGAATACTAAAGAAATTGGGAGATGAACATATTTTTATTATCAAAGCCTACCTTTGTTCTTGGTTACCACAGGATTCCAGATGCTCCTTTATATCGAAATATGTTTCCAAACCTTGCAATGTATACATTGCACTTGACAGGCCATCTGAAGATAATATGAACAAATCAAAAATAACAATATAAACTGGACTTGGAAGTGGTATTTAGAAAATAATCCAGTGCCATCAAATCACTCTCTCCCCCGGTCCCCCCATACTCCTATGTATAAGCCAAGCACAAGCCGGGTTTTTAGTTATATGAAAATTATACCTCTTCCTTCCCCATAACATGTTCAACCCAAAGATATACCCTTGCCCCATCCACCACTGAAGAAGCTTGGGCATCCTTACTATTGTAAATTTTGCTTTCGTCATTTTGATTTAAAAAAAATATATATATATGGGATATGATATTTATTTTTATGGCAAAAGGAAATGTTTCATAAAGAAGCCGCCCCTCGCCTGTTACATAGTCATCGATCGCCCCCGTATGTAAATCTGGAAAACACCGCTTTGTTATCGGCCCCCCAAAAAAGTCATTAATAATCAGGAGAAAAGTGAATTTTTTTTTGTGAATAAGACCTACCTCCTGGCCCTGCCCTCCTGTTTTTTCACTACTAAGTGATCTCTGTAAGGGTCGAATATATAATACAGCTTGGCCTACACCGGCGTCATCGCGTAAGAATTTGACATCGTAACCTCGGGGAGGCGGTGCGATAACCATCAACTTTTTTGGTGCTGGTCCACTTCTTAAAAACTCATATCCACCGGCGTCCTTAAGCTTTGGATAGGACTCCAACAGTTTATTATTAAATTGAACAGGATCATCATCCCTGTTGAAAACAACCCTCTTCCTTCCAAGCCCATTTTCTTGTAGGTCGAATTTGTTAGCCCGTGAAGGAATTTCGTTTGTGTCTTTGTCAGCGAGACACATAAATTCGTGTGTCCATGTCTCTCGAGGAGGAATCCATGAGGATCTACCACTTTCATTTCTTTGCCGTTTGGCAGGGGGAGGCCGCGAGGTGGACATTGGTGAGTTATATGGTGCAAACAGTGATCGAAAATTGGCTACAGAACGCATTCCCATTCCGCCTTCAGACGCCCCGCCTTGGTTTGTACTTGGTCTGCTTGCTCCGCTTGGTTCCACTATCGCAGTAGTTGCTTGTTGGTTGTTAGTAGGGTTAGGAGAGGGTAGCGACTCTGCTCTTCTTAGGAGTTCCACTACTTCACAATATCTTTCATCCGCCATTTTGATCTCTGTCTGTTTCTGGCGGGAAACTCAGTAACCAAGCCTAGTATGGCCCAAGTGTGAGACTGGATACGAGACACCGGGGAACGGGATTTGCAACACCGAATTTATAGATCACAATTTGCATGCAGACAGAATTTGTTCCTCACAGTTGAGTGCACAAAACCGAATTTGTAGACAACAATTTGAAGTGTGCAAGGTAAATGACAAAAGACAAGCGTTCAGAATTTGATAACAGAATTGGAATTGAGCACCGAATTTGTACGTCACAATTTAGAGCACAAAACCGAATTTGTGGGCAACAATATGAAGTTCGCACATGAAATGAAAATGGAATCTAAAGATTAACACCGAATTTGCACGTCACAATTTGGGGCATAAAACCGAATTTGTGGACAACAATTTGAAGTTCGCAAATGAAACGACAGTGGCATTTAAAGATTAATTTTGAAGGGGATCACACGCCATAGGCTGCATCGAAGAAAGTCTCGCTTTTTGTATTGTAATATTGTATTTTTGTCCACCAGAAAGTTCACTGACAGAATTTCAGCTTTGCATTCGTATACTCTCGAAGAAGGCTCCATCACGAGCTTACCATTGAGGCGACGCAACTAAGATTCGAAACGTAAGTACATAACAAGGATAACTTCAATTTTAAACACATTAACTTGCTCAAATGATAGTTATAAGAGAGCAACTACCAGAAGGTTTAGGGCTATGTCTGCAGTACTTAGGTTTCCGACCGTTTTTAGGAACCAGAACGATACATTGTAAACTGAAGAGCGAGAAGGTTTTTTCATTGCTCGCTAGCTATCCGCAAGGTCTTTGAAAATGGGGACTTCAAGCTAACCACGACGAGAAAGGCAGTGACGAAGTGTCAGCGATAGCTCAGCACGTACATTTTGATAAAACTTTGAACATTTCTTAGCTACCCTCTGCCAAACAAAGTGAAATCACCAACATTTACATGGTCTTGGAACGAAAACTCCTACAGCAAGTTATTCATGTTAAAATTATCTCACGTACGTTATGCTGGAGTTGAGATGTGACGCCGTAAGGAACGTTAAACACATCCACGTCATCCAGCCATTCGCAAAATTCTGAGTATAACTTTCAATTCATTTTAAATCGATGTCTTCTTCGCTGTTGTCGTCCTGACTGCTTTAAGTCCCTAGTAACAGCAATCAACATCCCAGTATCGCCCCGCTGAGTGTTCGATCTCGTGAGCCACAACGTGAGCAAACCTTGCTGAAATTTACATCTCGGATATTGACGACGTATTTTATGGAACCTCCCAACCTTCTCTCTACGAATGAAGACGCCTGCGAGTTTTCTCCCGTTAATCATTCTGCTGTGTTTTGGATACCGCAAATTTGCCGAGATTATAGCTTTCCTCGGTTCTCTCTCGGGTTCTGTTTATTCTTCGACATTTTCTCGGCATAAACAGACCACATCTTCGTTGGGAATACTACATTCGCATTGTTGCGATGTTTTTCAGTTGTATACTCCAGCATGTCAGCGAATAACATCCCAACGCATCTAGTTGCGGCGGAATCTCATATTCCGCCGATTGCGTTCATTTTTTTGCTAAAGCCTCTCTGCGTGTGGCGAAACGAACGTTTATTTCCATGTGGTTTCTAAATAAATGGAGAGATCATTAGGCCTTGACGCCGAATCCAGAAGTAACTTTAGCTCGTTGCAAAAGCTGAATTCCATGATATGTCTAAGAGGATTAGAAGGTTGAAGGAATGAAATCCGGCAAGAAAATTACGAAGAATGCGATGAAAATGTAAGTAAGGGCCCACCAGATTTCATCAACAGCTTTTTCCGCATGGAATGAGTTCAATTGTCTTTGTAAATCATGCGTGATTGTAAAAATTCTTGATCCGATCATGGTGTTTCAAATACATCTCGGAATGGAAGAGACCTTGTTGGATCTTACATCACAATCTTATGTTAACGTTATTGTTACGCCGTTACCTTGATTGAAATCCCTTCCATGTATAACTCGCCGTATAACCAGGTGAGATATTACAAAAGTAAGGGATAATGCCGATTTATTATTCGTACTCCAGAGAACCAGTTAAACAGATTTTCTCGCATCGCCCAAGCGAAGTTATGAAAAAAAAATGGCGGACAATTTGAAAATATTTCCGACGACGAAGAGTCGGAATGGCTGGCAAATATAGTTTCAAGTTTAATAGATGAATCGAACGAAGGAAAACAGTTAGACAACCAGGAAATTTCTTCATTTATTATTCAAGAAAATTGACACGTCAACACGACAGCGCGCCAATTCCTTTCCGCTTCGCATACTTCTGTCACGCACTCCCGTGAAGAAATGAAATATCCGCGAAATTCGTCCGCACTGAAATAACAGTTTGGAGTGTTGGATAATAAATAACTTATTAGACGTTTTGTTGTGTGGTATAGCTGAGTATTTTTACTCGTTATTTGTATTTTGGCTCACTCTACGGGCTCGTCAAAATACGGTACAACTCGTAAAAATACTCAGTGCTACTACACAAAAAAACGTGTAATGAGATATATATATATATATTTTCTAATAAGGTGAAGATAACTTGTAGCGTTTGCGGCGACCAAAATCTAAGCCTTTTTTACAGTTCCCGGCGCCATAGTGGGGACCTTAAGCATCGATGACTTTGGGTGTCACGGACGTTCGATCGTTTGCAGGAGGGGGAACCTGGGAACGACGTTGTCGCCAACAGAGTTCGTGACATGACTGCGTCAAGCAAAACAATTACGCTAATTTACAGACGTTGTCGGTCGACCGTGAAAATGTAAACACATCCTTGGCGTGCTCTCGATCTTGACGATGTCCAGTTTAAAGGAAGCTCGAGAAATGTTTTCTCTAGCATGGAGTCATCATTTTATTTCCGAAGAAGAATTTTTGTTATTGTATGACGCTAGTTTCTCTAAAAATCCATCATTTCCTCACGCCGACTACGATCGTGTTGATCTCGATTCTATGGACGAAGCAGAGTGTTTTCAGGAGTTTCGAGTAAGAAAAATGGACATTGTTAGACTTGCTGATGCCCTTGGATTATCTGCGAGTCTGTGCTGCCACCAACGAATTAAGGCCAACCGCCTAGAGGGACTGTTGCTTAAAAGATTTGCATACCCATGTCGTTTGGGTGACATGATCCACAGATTTGGACGAAAGTAATTGCTAATAACAGGACAGACAAATAAAAAACTAATATCAATTTGCTTTTTATGTACTTACAAGTTTTTAAAAATAACATGATAACTGTGGGGACTCTGGTTGTCTAATCACTTAATCTTCTGTACCAAAATAAAAATAAGGGCTTGTGTTATAAATGCTCATTACACTGTATGGCAAAGTTCATAGAGTTTTTAATCAAAATCTTGTTTCAAAGTAATGTGCCCAGTTTTATATTATAGCAAGTCATGTAAATTTTAAAGTTCTATACATGGCATTAATTTCTCATCAGTAATATACCTTTTGAGGATAAGTAATTACAATGTATATGCTGGTGTGAATAAATTGTGTCATCAACAAATTATATAAAATGTAATACAGAAAGCAAGAAGACATCACAAGGAATAAAAAATATGTTAAGCATACAAAATATGTAAGCAGTCAATTTCATCACACTAACAGACTCCAACTGAAGTAGATGGTGATTCTTTTGATCAATGAAGTTAATATGTACCGGTCTGTTGCTTTGGTTGGGGCCGATACAATCATAGTTTAAAAAAAATGTTTTAAAAGAGTAGCTCAAAAGATATCCAACAATATTACAAAAAATAAAGGCATGAAATATATGTTTCATGGTATAATATTGTAAATCTTCAAATAAGTGGTGTCCAGGGTACTTATTCAAATTTTGAGTTAAAACAGTAGGGTGCTTATTCAAGAGGGATCCTTTTCAGTTCACTTTAAACATGTTCACAAGCTGAATTGAAAGCAAGTATTAATGTTCAAATCTGGGCCAGGGAAGGGGGCAGGGTGCTTATTTCAAATTTTCGTGGATAGGAGAGTGCTCTTCTTTTTTCAATTTTTCTTTTCTAATATTGGCATAAGCATTTTATACTGCTGTTGTTGCTGTTGAGCCATGTAGGTTTGCATTTGTAGCAACTGCTGCTGTTGTTGTTACTGCAACTGTTGTTGTTGCTGCTGCTGCTGTTGTAACAGCAGTTGCATCAGGCTGTTATGCTGCTAGTCAAGCAATTGCTGCCTCTCAGTCTTTTTCTCCAACTGCACAGATCTTATTTCTATATCTCTCTCTTTTAGCCTGTTGTCTTCAGTTGCCTGCTCCCTCAAATAGGCCACTATTGCAGTTCCATTGGATTGCCTCTTTTGGCCTTGTTTTGATTTTCACCATCCCCATCTGAAAGTGACTATTTCTTTGTTTCACTCAATGACTCCATGGCTTTGAGCCTGATATCTTTAGCTTGCTCTTGTTCTTTCTGTTATTTCTCTCTTGTGTTTTCATCCTCCTCGTCTCTTGACTGATCACAGGCCTCAGCTCTCTCTATGATTTCTTTGAGTAGTCTGTCCAACTTGGTTGGCTCGGGACTGATGCCACTGGCTTTTAACTATTGTGAAGTCTTTTATTTTTTAATTTTTCCACCAGGACCATATAATGATCTCTTACAGACCTCTTGTTAACTTTAAACTCTGCTCTTTTGTTGAGAATGTTGGCAATTTTCTCCCATGCCTGTGCTCTGCCCACAGTCTTCTCTTTAGCCCTGTATGGCTCAGCCTGCAAGACTTCATGGCACAGGAGAATGTCTTTCTGTTCACTCCATTCCATTTTACCACTGTTTTAAACAATGCAAGAAATTTCAGCCTTTAAAAGATAACTTATACAAGTATCCAGTTAGCTTACATGAACATCATGCCCAGTTGATCTGATATGATTAAAAAATGCAGTGTTAAACTTCTCTGTAGCATATGTAAATCTAAGTCCCCCCAATTATACATTACTTCCAGTTTTCGAGCGTACACCCTATTTTTGGTAAAAATTTATATTTTTCATTCCCAAGCTGAAAATCCTTCGTTTCCCAGCGATTTTAGGCTAATTTAAATGTTCTATACAGAGGATAGTAGTACGTCAGTAAAGTAATTAATATGAATTCTACCAGTCAGCCAACAAATGGCTGACTGGTAGACAGAATTCAAGACAGTTGGAAACTGTCTTGAATTCTCCCAACCAACCTCGTGTTTAGATGAGGCTATATAAACACGGAAAAAGTGCTCTATTACTTAAGCTTAAATAATATGCTTTACGTGTAAGAGTAAGTTTAATAGCTGCAACACACATTTTATTTTCAAACCAGTTTGGGCGGTATCACGGCTACCTATATTCTTTAATTTCCGTCAATCTCAGATAGTCCTTTCAGAAAGATTGCTAGAGAAAAAAGTGTGTACATTCGTATAGCTAGATGTCGCACTTTGAGCCGGGCCGGACAAAAAAGATAAACAAAATAGGAACTGCCGACTGCTTGTTGCACAAAACTAACGGACGACTTTTGATATTTATCTGTTGTAGTGAAGTTAACTTTAACCTAAGGTTAAGAATTTTTTTCTCAAAGTACGCATTACGCTAAGCTACTTGTAGGACTTCAGAGATTTTCGTCCAAAACAAAATTAAGCTGCATGACAACTAACCTCGAGGATCTGCTTCGACCAGCGTAATTTCCTCCTTCACCGGAAACTTGCAAGCTTGACATGACTACAAGTACAACAGCCGAGAAAATTTAATGTGGTTATCGGAGTGAATGACATCAAATCATCTTCGAAGTACGGCAATTTTAATCTCAAATCCACCTGTATTTCTACGTTTTCTCCAGGACGTCAAACTAAGTGATCCTGCGTTGTCGACGTGACCTTTCATCACGGACGGACGGTGTATCCATAGCAACGGCTAACGACAGCTGAAAAATCACTTCCGGCGAACGTCCGTGACACCCAAAGTCATCGATGCTTAAGGTCCCTATTGAATGTGTAACCGCGCAAACATGATAGCGAGGCTTGTGTTGAGTCGCGTTGCGAGTTCTAGAGAGAGTTTAGTGAAATGTGGTGGTGCTCTGTCCTTTTCATCGAGATATTTCGACAATGAACGATACTTTCCCTACACAGGATATTCCTCCTTCTTTTTCTTCAAAAAAAAAGGAAGACACTGTGCCACTTTTTGGTTGTGCTAATAGCTATTATGACACAGCAGGCAATCCAACAGGTCTGCATTTCTTCTCGTCTCCGAATGACGTCCAGCAGTGAATCAGATGGTGCAATCTCCTGAAGCGCCAGCATGGAAAGGACGGATTCTTCATCACAAAATCAAATTTTTTGTGCTCAGAACGTTTCAAAAAAGAAGACATGAGAAAAAACGTGGGCAGGTCGCTGGAACTTGGTGAAAGGTTTATAATGTTTGTACGGTTGTTTTGTTGCTTGGATACCGAAAGAAAATGCTGCTTTGATTTTCGGTATTGAAGTGTTTATGCTGGGACTTTTTTCTCCTTATTAAAAAGGTGACATTTATATTTCTTTGTGCACTGTGGTCTTATACGATATTTGTGAACTGAATGTAAAATTATAAAATTGTAATGTAAAATTAAAATGTAAAATTATAAATTTATAAAATGATGAGTTTAATTATTATATATACGGGCCGAACCATCTCGATTTAACTGGTCAATACCGAAAAAACTATGGAAAATGCCTGCTAGAAGGGTTCCAGTATCAACTGTCACAACTCAAGGAGAGTCATTTGAAGTTGAACAGGAATGACTTCACCAAGAAGTGAAAGCACCTGTGTCAACTGTCAATGCTGCTTCACCTTCACCAGCTCAAATTTAATGCTCAAATGGATTTAGGTGTAATCTTTCCTTACATTAAGAAATGTTAATATTAATGTTGTTAGCACTCAGGGAAAAAAGATGATGCTGGGCTTGTGAAATCAAGATAAGTACCATTGTACATTGTGTAAATAAGGGAAGTGATTGGCATGACAATAAACTGCGAGTTAAACTATGTCTTTATGAGAAGGAGCTTCAAAATTCTATTATCCAAACATGACATTTCGAAGAGGCCATTGACAGTAATTAACATTATTATTCACAGAAAAAAAAATAAACAGTTCTGTACAGTCTAACACAATCCTAGTTGTTGCATATTGAGCAAACTCTTGCAGCATATTCTTGTGAATGAGTTCTTGTGCTGGAAATGGGAAAGGTTCTTTTAGTTCCACATAGAGGAGATTAATCCATGTAATGCAGATTCTGGACACCAGGTTTGTGCTGATCCCAAATCTATCAGCAAGATCTTGTACAAATAACCCAGCCTTTAGTCGTATCAGCAAAAATTCATCCAAGAGTGACAGTTTCTTGAAGGCCCCAGCTTATTTCTGTTATCATCTGATTAGTATGGCTGACTCTCTTTCGACAATTTCTCTCCTTTCCAGTACTGCATACGTGCCAGCATTGGTTCAATAGAACTATAGAAGCTTATGAGTGCTCCATAGTTTGGGAATCCAGTATAAAATAGAACCGCAGACTCATCATCACTAATTTTGTCAATTGAAAACTGGCACGCCAATAAAATATCCCTCTCATTTTCAACTTCACTTAGTTTTTCTTTCAAGTCAGCTAATTGTACTTACAGTAGCTCCATTTCCCGTTGCAGCTTATGGACATCTGATTGTTACAAGGCTGGAGAAGATGAAGCAGCATTGACAGTTGACACAGCTGCTTCAACTTCTTGGTGAAATAATTCCTGTTCAACTTCAAATGACTCTTCTTGAGTTGTCACAGTTGCTACTGGGACCTTTAAGCAGGCATTTTCCATGGTTTTTCCAGTACTAACTAGTTAAATCGAGATGGTTCTGCCCATACATATAACAATACAACTCATCATTTTATAAATTTTTAATTTTACATTTTAATTTTACATTATAATTTTACATTCAGTTCACAGATATCGTATAAGACCACAGTGCAAAAAGAAATATAAATGTCAATACCGAAAATCAAAGCAGCATTTTCTTCCGGTATCCAAGCAACAAAACAACCGTACAAACATTATAGACCTTTCACCAATTTCCAGCGACCTGCCCACGTTTTTTTCGCATGTCTTCTGTTTTGAAATGTTCTGAGCTAAAAAAAGTTGATTTTGAGATGAAGAATCCGTCCTTTCCATGCTGGCGCTTCAGGAGATTGCACCATCTGATTCGCTGCTGGACGTCATTCGGAAACAAGAAGAAATGCAGACCTGTTGGATTGCCTGCTGTGTCATAATAGCTATTATTAAAAACTAGATAATTGGATAATGCAATTCAAGACTTTTTAATTGGCTTAGCCATTATGGTATATCAGCCAATATACCATAATCTACAAATATGGTAAGCGTACGTGTCAGCTTAAAATTAAAAGGGAGCTAAAAATATAATAAAATTTAATAATTTAATTCAACGTTTTTATTAAAACAATTATTCCACTCGCGCTTGTTGGATATGAGATGATTATAGCCAACTCGGCGCTACGCGCCTCTTTGGCTATCTTTCATCTCATATCCAACGCGCGCTCGTGGAATAATTGTTAATTAGCACAACCAAAAAGCGGCAGTGTGTTCCTCTTCTTTTCGAAGAAGAAGGAGGAATATCCTGCGTAGGGAAAGTATCGTTCATTGTCAAAATATCCCGATGAAAAGGACAGAGCACCACCACATTTCACTAAACTCTCTCTAGAACTCGCAACGCGACTCAACACTAACTTCGCTATCATGTTTGCGCGGTTACACATCCAATATGGCGCCGGGAACTGTAAAAAGGGCTAGTTCAAGGGCGTGTCGCTCCAAAACGCGGTTAACGAGGTGTTGAGGATTTTACTGATCGAAATGACAAACCAAGGTTGACTGTTTGCACGAATCTTTATTCTTGAAAGGCAATCGACCACTGTAGCGGCCGCCTTTACTGATTAATAAAAGGACGCGAGAAAACTGTAGTGATGCAACCACAAGTCTAACAAAATCAGGCTGGTCCGTTTATTTAAGGCTTGATAGATGATCACTTGATAAACACGAACTAAAGATTAACAACAGTTCGATCGAAATTCAACCATACTGACCGTCAAAGACTGTTAGGTTCCAACACAAAACACGAGCGTGTTCCTCCTTTAATTCTAGCTACATAAAGATTTTTATCACGGTCCTAAAGCGGTTCAGAGTCCACGTGCGAATCCAAAATACGCGTATAAAGAGATCACGTGACAACAAAAACAACAACAACAACAGCAACAACTTTATTACCCCATAATTTAGGAATTACAGTCATTTGTAAAAACTGATTTGATAAGCTTGACGTAACAAAACTAAAGCTGAGAAGGCGTTACATGGCTTCCCCATACATTGTAAGAGGTATGAAATTACAATGAGCAACAAAACAAAATTTAAGTGTTCTAAGATTCAAAAGTTTCGTTCAGATAAGGCTCCCTGACGGGGTCGTACTCCGGCCAAAGTGTTTTGCGCTTCTTTATTCGCTTGGTCGATAAATCAGGATGAGCTTGTGTATATGCCTTTCAAAAAGCTTTCTGGTACCAGATTGAGTAACAAGCAGACGGACTTTTCGGACCAGACCATCATCGCTGGGAAAAACTTCTGTAATCTTTGCAAGTGGCCACCGGTTTCTGGGAGAAATTTCGTCACGGATGAGGACAATATCACCAGCTTGACTGTTGGGTTTGGTTTCATTCCATTTCTGGCGTTTTTGTAGCAGCAAGCAATACTCTCGTTGCCAGCGACGCCAAAACTGATCCGACAGGTACTGTATCCTGCGCCACCGCTTTCCTGAATATAGATCGGGACTCGAAAAGTTGCCGGGGGTGGTAATACGACTTTAGCCTTAAGAGTAAGCAGATGGCTCGGTGTGATTGGTTCAGGCCCGTCTGGATCTGATAAACTGTTGATCGTAAGTGGACGACTGTTTTCGATGTTTTCTGCTTCAATGAACAGAGTTCGTAGAGCTTCGTCATCTAATTGCTGAGCGTGGTCTTGCGAAAGACTTATGAGAACTGCACGTACGGTGCGAATAAGTCTCTCCCATACGCCGCCCACATGGGAGGCAGATGGTACATTCATATTGAATTCGATCAGATCACGATCTTTTGTAAGGAGAAAATTCTTAATCGAATCTGTATTGATTTCTCTCAAAGCAGCACTAAGCTCGTTTTTGCCTCCCACAAAATTTGTTCCTCTGTCGCATCTCAGTTCCCGAACTTTGCCTCTTCGATTGACGAATCGTCTAAGAGCGTTGATAAATGAATCTGTTTCCATTGTGTTTAACGTTTCCAAATGGATAGCTCGAGATGATAATCATGTGAAGATTATACCCTAACGCTTTAGCTCTTTTCGACCTTCCTTAACATACCAAGGGCCGAAGACGTCCATGCCGGTATACGAAAAAGGTGGGGCAGGAGTAATCCGCTCTTCAGGTAAGTTTGCCCTCGTTTGGATTTGGGCAGATCCCCGCAACTTGCGGTAAAAAATACACTTCTGAAGTGTATTATAGGCGATAGAAGAACGACCATCGATTATCCAGTAACCGCTTTGGCGAAGAGCATTGTGAGTCATTCCTCGGCCCTGGTGGTGTTGAACTTTGCTGTGGTAGTGTCTGATAAGGAGCTCTGTGATATGACTCTTTTTCGGGATGATAATTGGATGTTTGACTTCAAAGGCTAAGGTGGCTTTCTTGAGTCTACCACCTTCTCTTAGTATCCCTTTATGGTCTAAAAAGGGGTCGAGTCTGAAAAGTGAGCATGTCTGTTTCAACTTTTCATTTCTGATGTGGGCGCTGTTGCGGTCTTGGAACATGTGATCATTCTCACTGAGCTTTTGGACAACCAGGATCTCTTTGACGAAGTGACGTAACTGCAATGACTTCAAGATAACTTCTTCGGCTAAAAGCATTTCTTCCACCACTGGTGGGCCAGCAACTGGGCGCTTATTGTACTGCTTGTAACTTCATGGTTAACGATGAGAGTTGTCACTTTGCTTTTCTTTACTTCGGGATCCTCAGGATTTAAAATAGGAACGGGGTCATGGTTCACCACTGACACATGATTCCTCCAGAAGAAGTCGGGACCTTTGAACCACAGTTTATTTTCTGCGAGTTGTTTGGCAGTAATGCCTCTTGAGGCAATATCAGCAGGATTGTCGGAGCCGGAGACATGAAGCCATTGTGTCGGATCCGACTTGTCGTGGATTTGTTGCATGCGGTTTGAGACATACGTGTAATAGCGTCTTGCTTCGTTGCGTATATAACCCAAAACGACGGAGGAGTCAGAATGAAACACCTTCACTACGTAAATGTAATCAATTCTCTGCTAAGCATTGACACCACGTTGACTGAAACCACGGCTGCTGTGAGTTCACGACGCGGAATAGAAATTTACTTTAGCGGAGCCACTCTGCTCTTTCCCATAAGTAGGCTGACATGTACTTGGTTCGCGTTGTTTACGAGGCGCAAGTAGGTAACTTGGCCTAAACCTACATCACTGGCGTCAGAGAAACTATGTAGCTGTGTGCTAACCGGTTCACCAAAATCGCGGGGTTTGACACGTCTTGGTAACTTGATATTCTCTAAGAGGTGTAATTCTGATCTCCATTTTTCCCATCGTGAATAAACGTGGTCCGGTATAGGATCGTCCCAATCGACGCCGTCTCGACACAGTTCTTGGAGCAACTGTTTTCCCAGTAAGATCACTGGAGCCACAATGCCCAATGGATCGTACACTGAATTTACGGTTGACAAAATCCCTCGACGAGTGAGGGGCTTGTCTTTAAGCTGGATACAGAAAGCAATAGTGTCAGACTCTATGCACCAATAGGTACCTAGCGAGCGTAGGACGAGTAGAACGTCGTGCCGGAGATCTAGATCCTTGAGGTCTTTCGAGCGATCTTCGACTGGTAAGGCCTCCAACACTGTTTTACTGTTACTGGCGAACTTATGTAAGCGCAGATTGGCGGATGCACACATGGCTTGACTTTTCTTGATAACCTTGACGGCGTTTTGAGGTGTGTGTCGAATGACTTTCAACCATCGTCTACGTAGAATTCATCTAGTAGGAAGTTCGCCGCATAGGGACCAAACTGTTGTCGACCAGCTTCAGCTGTCATTCTCAGACCAAAGTTGGCAACGCCTAGCGAAGAGACAGCCGCAAATAAGTGGACATTCATGTGACAGTCGATGATTTGGCCGTCCAGGTTGTTATCTCTGAACCACAAGAACCTCAAGTAGTCTTTGTGTTCGGGGTTTACGTGGAAGCTATGGAACATCTTTTCGAAGTCGCATGTTACTGTTATCTCTTCTTTCCGAAATCGATAGAGTACGCCGATTAGTGCGTTTATCATATCTGGTCCTTGTAGGAGGAGTTTATTGAGAGACTGGTTATTGAAGACAACACTGCAATCGAAAACCATGCGAATCTGATCAGGTTTCTTTGGCTGATATATATCAAAATGTGGGAGATACCAGACTTTGCCTGCCTCGGTCTTGAGTTCCTCTAATGGGACGGGACTGGCGTGTTTCTTGTCGAAGAGGTTTTGCATAAACTCGGTGTAATGACTCTCTAGTTCTCTATTTCTTAAGAACTTTCTCTTGATTCCTAGCAGTCTCTTCAAACACTAGTCACGATTATTTGGCAGGGTTACAGTATCCGTTTTGAAGGGTAAGGGCATCTCCCAGTTTCCCAATTCGTTTTAATGTAAAATTAGCGGTGAGGATTTGATGAAAGCGTTTGTTTTCTACGGATTCGCCTCTCTCAGTGCCTTGAATGTTTCGAGCATGATAGAGTTCGCTGTAATCCAATTGCATCATCTCTCTTACTTGCTGAGGAGAAGTAACGTCTTTGAGGTACTGTCTCGTGGCGAAGGACACTACGGAGTCTGCTTTGCACCTGTTACTGGTTGGTATGGTGAAAACATTCCGAGGATACTCACTTTGCACTGTGATGCGGTTAACTGAAAGACAGTCTAACCTTTCCTTTTCTTTGTCAACACAAACAGGACCAATGATGGTCCAGCCAAACTTATTTCCTTGGCCCACGGTTCATTTTCGCTGCCATGAATGATGCGCAGTGGTTTAAATGCTGACGGAATGTTGCGGCCAATTAATAAGCTATCTCCACATTGGGACGGTGATGAATGTGAGGGGCGATCTCTTCCAAATGATTCCATGATCTGGCTATTTGAGGTGTCGCAATATCTCTTTGACTAGCTGGAATACTTTCTTGTGAATAAGCAAATGGGATCTTAGTGGCCTTGTGACGGTTTTCCGTGTCTTGTATTCGTAGACCATTAACTTTCTTAGTGCGGACGCTGTTCACACCTGTAATAGTATCGATTTCGAGGTTCACTTCATGGCCTTCAACCTTAAGCTTTTCGAGAAGTGAATCGGTGACAAAGACATCAATTGACTCGTCGTCCAGCACTGCGTAGGTGGGTACCTTTACTGAGGGACTGTCTTGGTGGAAGACTTCGATCAGGACTATTCGAGCACAGGATCTTAACGGGTGTCCTTGTCCGCAAACTTGGGAACAGGCGGAGTTGGCCTGACGGGTATCTTTCTTCTTGTGTCTAGTTTGGTCGTGCAGTATAGTGGCATGCTTCTGTTTACAAATCTTGCATTCCAACTTGTCTCTTTTGCAGTCTTTTGCGACATGTTCGTTAGAACTAACACATTTTAGGCAGATTCTGTTCTTCAACAAGAAATCTTTGCGTTGTTCATAGCTTAGCCTCTGAAACTGCTCACAGTTACTCATAGCATGAGATTTCATCTTGTGATAGAAGCAATAGGCATTAAGCTCCGGATAGTTGGTAGGGTCTCGTTGTTGAGCTTCAGTTGTAAGATCACTCGACGCCTGATTTAGGTCGACTTGCGGGGACACTTCGACGTAGTGTTCTGTGCCAGGAGTGCTGATTAAGGCGCTGTTTGCAGATCGTTTACAGGGTGCGCGGTTGAAACTCTTAGCGCGGTTTGACTGTGTTGAGCCACTTGTTCCTGAAGTGAGAGCGGTCTGAGGTATGTTTATCCGTTCCGCATGATAGCGAACTTCATGTACAAAATCTTTAAAGGAGGGAAAAGCATCTTTACATTGCTTTTTTGCAGTTTCAGCACTTTGTCTGACCACTTGTTCTTGAACCAACCAGGAAGTTTGTCAACGAAGTTTTGGATCTGCGATGGGTAATTGAGAACTCCTAGACCGCTCACGTGCTGAATTGTAATCTGGACTTGGTATAGAAAGTCACTAAACTCTTCTAATGCAGACGCATCATTAGAAGGAATCTTCGGCCAGTTTGCTAGTTATTTCTCAAAGCTGTTCCTGATAATCGCAGGATGACCAAAGCGTTCCTTGAGAATTATAGGTGCTTGCTTGTATGCGTTGTCTGGGTCTTGTATAAGGTACTGGAGTTGTTCGACAACTCTTTTGGCTCTTCCATCCAAATATTGGTACAGCAAGTGCAGTTTCTGTGTGGCTGTGACGGGTACTGAATCGATCAAACTATCTATGGCGTTCTCCCACAGAAAGAATTTTGTTTGATCTTGTTCGTTTCCTTAAAGACCTCTGGTTTAGCTTGGGGCAGACGATGTAGCTGTGTCATTTTGGCTAGCTTGTCACTGAAACCTAGCAAGTAATCTTGCGATGGAACGGTGTGGACCAGATCGGGTAACGGGATGAAAGCCGGGGAATTTCCACAAAAGCCTCCTGATGGGTTGGGTCCTGGCCTGTGTGTACAGGGCGTGGCGTAAATAGATGGCACGTTTGATCCAAAGCTAACCCTTTTGTTAGTGGTAGTACGAACTGGGCTGTCTGAAAAGGATATCGTAGAAGCTGGGGGAACCCATGTTCCCATACTAAAACTAGCATGTGTGTTCGAGAAAACTGTGTTGGTGGTAAAAGACCTTGTGCAGGTTAAAGGAGCCTGTGTTCCAGAGCTAGAACTAGCGTGTGTACTGAAATAGATAGTGTCTTCAGGTTTCTTGCTTGAAGGAGCTGCTGAAGTCTGTGACTCTGAACGGACAGCGGGCTGAGAAGTTAATGATGTAGAGACGGCGAACTTAGGTGATGACGTAAACATTGAAGAAGCCCTCACAGTCGGAACTAATTGGGAATTCTTTGATACTGAAGGGTCAGCTTCTGGTGTTGAAGTTAGCTATTCAGCGTTGTCACTCAAGATGGCGTTGATAGGATCGTACTGTCTGGTTGGCAGCAAGGGGGATGGAAAGTCGTCCTCTTTGTCGTCTTCTTCCAGAGCCTCTTGATACACAGCTTCTTGTACTCAGACTTCTCCTTGTTTCTCTTGAAGCTTAAGCTGTTCCAATTTTTTCTCCTGCTCTGCGATGACTGTTGAAAACTTCAATTTCTCTTCCAAGGCCACTCTTTTCGCTCTTACGTTTATCAGTGCGTCTCTGCATGAACTTCCGCTCGTTACGCTAGACCTTCGTGAATGACGAGATTTTTGAGAGAATACAGAGCCATTGTCCACTTGAGACTTCTTTATTTCGTTTAGCGCTGCGGCATGAACAGACTTCCATGTATCCAGCAAGAAGGCTAGCTTTTGTGTAGCATGCTGATTTTCAGTTGGGTCCAATAAAAGCTCTATCCATTCGTTAGAT
This sequence comes from Stylophora pistillata, assembly GCF_964205215.1. Taxonomy (NCBI): domain Eukaryota; kingdom Metazoa; phylum Cnidaria; class Anthozoa; order Scleractinia; family Pocilloporidae; genus Stylophora; species Stylophora pistillata. The sequence continues at coordinate 8,171,518 of NC_142522.1, read as the reverse complement.
AATCGTAATGTATCATTTACTTCCTTTGAGATAACAGTGATTTCATTTTTCGTTTTACTTGTGTCTTGAATATGGTGCACTAGTTCTTCGAAACTACTTAGTTTGGAGCGTAGTTCACGATCTTTGGACAGCGCGGCGGTTTTCTTCAAGCCGCTTTGAAACTCTCGGCCCTTGGCCGTGAGAGTCCTGGACCTAGTGTTGTTCTCAGAATGAATATCAGTGAATTCGCTCGACGAAATTTCAACTATTTTTGGACGTGGCGATGTGTTTTCCGACGAAATAAAGGGGAAGACGCTAACCTCGATTCCTGCTGAGGCGACATTTTCTTCCAATGTGGTATTTGGAGTGACTCCGAAACTTGGTTTGATCGGAAGTTCTGCTGGCGTAGTATTTTGCATGTGTCCAAGGTTGCTTGGTTTAAAGCGAAATTCTTCTGGTTCCTCAGTCCAATCCCAGTGTCCCTTTCTTGAACTTGGTAGTGTTTTTGCGAATCCATGTTTTTCTCTCTGAGGAATTCGTAGTCTTTGACTGTAGCGGCCGCCTTTACCGATTAAATAGAGGGACGCGAGAAAACTGTAGTGATGCAACCACAAGTCTAACAAAATCAGGCTGGTCCGTTTATTTAAGGCTTGATAGACGATGACTTGATAAACACGAACTAAAGATTAACAACAGTTCGATCGAAATTCAACCATACTGACCGTCAAAGACTGTTAGGTTCCAAAACAAAACACGAGCGTGTTCCTCCTTAAATTCTAGCTACATAAAGATTTTTATCACGGTCCTAAAGCGGTTCAGAGGCCACGTGCGAATCCAAAATACGCGTATAAAGAGATCACGTGACGTAACAAAACTAAAGCTGAGAAGGCGTTACAACCACGGACCACAATCAAAGACGAAAATAACGATTATTCTCACAGTCAATCAATCTATCCAACGATCGATCGTAAACTGAAACAACAATACAACGAAGTTCTATCAATCTACTGAAAAGCCGCGGAATACATAACCAAAGAATCGCGTGTCAAATATGGGCTCTGACGTCGATAATGAAATTAACAATACAAGTAAAACAGAACAAAAGTTTCGATACAAATTAAAAGAATTTTGGTGGCTGGTAAACAGCCCTTTATTCTATTTAAATGATGGGCATTCACTGACTCGCATTTGGGACGAATTTGACCTTTAAATCTTAAATCCATAGAGATTATTGCAATATTTGTTTTTATATTGTCGCCCAACACTGAAAGGACTTGAAAGGAAAAAACAAAGTTACAAAGGTACTCACATATCGGTCCCGCTTGTGCCAGAGGTTGAGAAAACGAAAGGGCGAAAGTTTACCAAAACTATTCAAAACTTACGAAGAACTGATTGAAGGGACGCTAAACTTGTCTTTTATATGCGCGTGGTCACGCTGAAAGGTCCGATTACAAAACCAATCGAAATACAGAAAAACAGATAAGCATTGTAACTCTGTGGCTATCTAACATCATTCTGAAATTAGTGAACTAATCAATAATCAATCAAAAATGAGCCTTCTGGCTAATGTCCTTAACATAACTTTCACAAGGATTTTGGGAAATCGTCATTTCATTTAAACATTTCAAACTGGTATATCACCAAAAATTGCGGCCTTCTTTAATTTCTCAAACCCTCTAGAAAACATTTCGCAAAATAGCAATTTAAGGAGAGACTGACTATATGAAATTTCGCAAAGTAGTCATCTTAGAAAAATACTAATTTGCGAAATGGACTATTTTATGCCCGCCCATATGAATCAATATTCAATCCTTTGTGATTTATGTGTGATTTCAACTTTCTTGCTTTTAAATTTAAACTTCATATCCAAAATTTATTTAAATTTGAAATATATTTTTTATTCAATCTCGTTTTCCATTTAAATTTAAACTTTTAAAATGACTTTTAAACCTTATTACAATATCTATTTAAAGTATTTAGGTTTGATTTAATCCTTATTGAGCATTCAAACTTAACTTTGAAACTTATAGGTAAACTTACGAATTTGTATTTGCGAAATTCTATTTAATCTTCCTGGGGCGAGCTCAACCAGGGCACGTCACTAGGTTACGTGTCCATCATCGGCGACCATTTTGGTTTGTGTTGGCGCGCCTCAGTATCGTCAATATATATGGACGAAGGATAGATAGATAGATAGATAGATAGATAGATAGATAAATCGTTTATTAAAAAGAAACACCTCGCAGTCCGAAGACTGAATTACGTGTATAATATACAAGAAACAAAATTAATAGTTAAAATAGTTTGAAAATCTTATACAAAATCTTTGTGGAGCTTGAATTTCAGATCGCGCTCAGTAGATTTAGTGGAGCCACAAAGCTGTTTCACCTATTTCCACCAATTACAAGGCCTGGAAGAGCGCAGACCATCAACCTTGTTCTCGTAATAGACCCTCCGACAGCGCTTGAGCTCTCGATTCACTTTGTTTCTTAAGATCTTAAATAGGTACTGGTTCCCGGATGCAAATGCCTTCTGACGACGGGCAATTAGATGTTTGAGATGTACAGACAACCAAGGCCGGTCAGTTTCGTACACCTTTGTAGAACGCCAAAGGACGAGTGTCTGAATAACCAAACGACACGTCCAGGCTTTTGTCTTCGTCCTCCAGCACTGCTTCGGACCCTGCTATGAAATTCCAGTCGTTCAGCGGTGATGCTGCGGGCGACGGTCAACGGAACTCTCAGGCGCGCTGAGGGAATGCTTCGGGAAAGTACATCCGCCGGCCTCTGTAGGCGATTGAACAGACAAGAACGTTTGAGAGCGGCATCAGGCCCTTACCAGCGTAACAATACAGCCATGAAAACGGTGAAGAAAGGAGAGAAGGTTTTGGAATATGCTTTGTTACGTTGCTGGGACTCGGATGACCCGGAGGAGCTTCATCATGTAAAATGGGACTCTATCATTGCAAACGGTATGCTGGTATGAGAAGAATGTGCGAACGAAACCACCATACGGAAAGCAGCGAAGGAATCTTTGACGACTAAATTCATTTACCTGGTGTTCATGATTTTGAGTTTATGAAGGTCCGCCATAAAGCAATTTCGACTGTTCAATTGGGACCAGGAACTGAGTACAACTATTCTGTGGTGAAAAAGATAGCAGGGTAAGGTTTGGTGTATCTTAAAGAGTAAAGCAAGGGTTTGAGTTTGTCTACAATGGAGAAGCAGAAGGTGATGAAGATCTGTTGAGGTCAGCATTTGATTGTTCAGGTACTGTGACTGATACTGCCACAGAAAATCTGATTTCTGATGTTGAAGATGATAAGCATGTTGAAAATCAGGATTCGTTGGACAGTGCAGATGCAAGTGCACCATCAAGAGCTGATCAGCTGATAGAAGAAATCCATAAACAAGGCCTGAGTGATCTTGTAGACATGTTGCGTTTCTTGCAAAAAGAGCTTGTTCAAAGGCATGATTTGGATATGACAAGTGAATCTGAATTAAGGGGAAACGAACCACATTTGCATAGACAGACATGACATTTTAAAGACAACTTTCACAGAGCTTTTATCCATGGCAAATTTCTATAGTACATTTGAGGTGAATTTTATGGGAGAAAAAGCAAGAAATCTAGGTGAGCCATGTAAAACATGGATCTACCTTATGAATTTGGTAATCAATGAGAAGTATTTTGACCACAGCCTCAGAAAACATCTTTCTGATGACTCTTTTTATGTGGGCATCATAATGGATATTGCTCTCCTGCAAAATGGACAGTTACCAACTTTCTTACCGCTCAGTGTCATTGAAGAATTGGTGACATCAATGAACAACCATTGCATTGTCAATCTGCAATGAGGACTGGATATGTTTGGGTTTTTCAAGATCCTTCAGAAAGTGCCAGTAATGTTTCATATAATAAGGCCAACAACACAGAAGCTTGCTGCAAGAGTGCTTCTCAATTCAGTGTCCCTTAAATTCTCTCAAGAGGGATCCACATGTTACCTAAGAGAAAACACTTTTCAATAATTAAATTGTGCTGCTTTTTTAATATGGAGCAATTTAGATGTACTCTGGATCACTATGATCAGTGTTAAACAGTGAAATTGGTGCTGTTAGTAGCCATTTGCTGTGTACATTAATTCTGGCTACACATAAACTGTGATTTTGAAATAATTGTCATGTTTCAAAGTAAAATCCTTAAGCTCCTTTTCCGCATGAAGGGTCTCATATAGTATTGAACAATTTTTGCTTTGGCAAAGAGGGAGGAAGGGAGGGAAAGAAGCTGAAAGCTATTAGACAGTAAATAAGCAATTTTAGCACTAGGTATTGGGATGCATTTTATTGAAAAGACAGTCAATGTTTAACTGTTGTGTGGTGTTTTGGCGTTAGTACTGTTTATCTGGTACACTTGCCATGCATTGTACTCTAGAGATTTTTTGTTTGATCATGTGTTACTCAATGTTTATTCAGGGTGCACTGCAGACTCATCGGAGGGTATTCCCTATGGATACCTTCTAACAGCACATACCTGCAGCAATGTTTTAATCCTGCCCATTGATTCCCTGACATCCCCTTTGCCAGAGGAGCAAAGCCTTTTTCGGGGTTACGATCTTGCCTCTGCAAACACTCATTTCGGAACAATTTGATATCATGGTACCTACATTAATATACAACTAAAAATGTGCCTTATGCTTTTAGTACTCTGAAGAGACATGACTGACTAGTAATGTAATTACTTTGAAGTTAGGTTTACGGATTCATTCAGAGCAAGCTTCACTATATTATAACTTGATTTTCCCTTTACAAACAGATTATGCCACTTTATTGAGTACCAGTAAGTCACTGTTTTGTTTTGCATGGTAGATCCAGAGTAGAGAGCTTTCAGTTTCAAAACAAGAAGTTTATTTCATACATCTAAAATCATGCATGCAGTTGTATATAAGATATGGTATATTAGCCCTTGTAGGTGTAGGTCAATCAAGTCACACCTCGAATTATAGACAATCAGTTCCTATTGCAACAGTCGCTAGTCTCAAGGTTTGGTATTAATCACTGGTTTCCTTGCCTGAAGCCACTCTCAGTCACAGCTGAAACGTATTGTGTTCATGTATTGAAATTTGTATACTTATGCATCAGAAGGATAGTGAAAACACTTTTTTCACCCAAACAGTCTTTAAGTATTTTTTATTTTGATTTGGACTTGGATTTTGCTGTTAGTATAGGTAATACCATGATTGATCAATGACTTTTGAAATTAAAACTACCTGGATAAACCAACTAATTTGCAGTTCATGTTTTATTAGTTTTAAAACTACTCTAACATTATATACTTAATGAATCATTCAAATCGTATGTACATTTTTTACATATTCCCTTCAATTTATTTGAAACTATGACAAAGAAATAATAACCCTAAACAAGCAACTGCCACTTGTCAATGTAAAAATAGGGTGGTTATGTCACTACCAAACATTATGTCACAGATTTTTTTTACTTCAACATATTCCAGTCGGATAACTTGGTCAAAAAAAATGAATGATTTCACTACACAAGCAAGTATATGAAGTATCACAAAATCATAACACTTGATGAATAGCTTATGGCAAATAAACTGACTAACAGTATAAAGTGAGTAAAATCATGATGCTTGTTCCTTTCCTGGGTATCTGTGACATTTCTTGTTCAGAATATTTTTGTTGATATTTATAATGCTCCACTCTCTTATTGTCAGACAAAAGATTACACTAGCCTCCTGCCTGATGGTTGATTAGTATGAATCACAGGAATTCTTCACATTTTTTGAACAACTAGTGTTAGAACTTCACTGTAAATGTCAAGTCCAGCTTGCCTTGATGGCCTGATTACATTAACCTTAGAAAATACAAAATCAGTGATTTCCATGCTGTGAGCCACTTCAACAGGTGCAACTACAACACCATCATCCTACAATTTCGTGCTGAATTCCTGCATTTATTTCCTCGGATCTCTCCAACGCGCGCATATTTCAATACTGTCTCTCCCCCTTCAGCCATTTTAGAAATGCTCGTTCAGATTGGTGACGCTTATATAATTCCTTTCCAGCAACCCAACGGCAATATCAAGAGAGGCCAAGGAATCGAAGCAAATCGAAATCGTTCAGAAATCCCGCAAAACAAAATGGCCGCCGATGATGAACATGTGAGCTAGTGACGTAGTTTAAATCAAACACAAATTCGTAAGTTTACATAAGAGTTTGAAAGTTTAAAAGACATTTCAAAAGCTCAGATTTAAATGGAAAACGAGATAAATAAATATTTTTCAAATTTAAATAAATTTTGGATATGAAGTTTAAATTTAAAAGTAAAATAGTCTAAATCAAATATAAATCACAAAAGGATTAAATATTGCTACATGTGGGCAGGCATACTATTTTCACTCAGCGGGCGGTAACAATGTTGCCATTCTCGCGTCACACAATATGTTTTTGGTTGGTATTAATCTAACGTACTAAGATTTTGGTCACCTCTTATTTTTTAATCTTTTTTTAATCCGCCTATTTCTTAATTCTTTATTTAGGTGATATACTAACTTGTAATGTTTAAATGTATTTTTGTGACAAGAAAGAAGTCACGTTGTCACCGCAGGGGTATAAATGGTCGATTTCGCAAAATAGTTAGTCTTCCTAAATTACTACTTTGCGAAATGGATAAAAATCCTTGTTATCAGTTCACGATTACACCAAAATCCTTGTGACTCTTTACCTTATTAGAAAATATGTTGGCATCATTCCTTTAGTTTCGTTATATCTTGCCCAGTTTCGTTTCGTTTCGGTTTCACACAACAGAAAAAGTCCTGAAGTTTCAGGCATGTTTACGATATGAACTGCACGCTAAAACCTTTTGCGAGAGTGATACTGGAGTCTTTTTCGTCTGTTTGTTTGTTTGTTTGCTTGTTTTTTTTTTTGTTTTTTTTTCACCTACAAACCTGTGATAGAGGTTATGTGCCATTTTGACGTTGGGTGATTAAAACTTAACCAAAATATTCGGATCAATTTTTCCTACCTCGCAAATAGACCATCGAAAAAAGATTGACATTTCCCACGTGTATTTCCGTTCAGTTAAGTGTCTTGTCACGCATTCGAATTACTCATCGACAATGCACATTGATTACACCTTATGTACAGTACATGTCATTACAACTACAGCGCCAGCTAATATTTCAAATTACTTTTGTACTTTATGGCCTTAAAGGGAAAGTACGGTCTAGAAAAAGTTTATCTCAATTAGAAGACTTTTTCCTCAGGAGTTCGAAAAGAACTGCCATTTTGTCCACTTTGCTTTGTATTAGCGACAAGAGCGCTTTGAAATTGCCCATTTTTACAACTTTCGTGGTTAGAAAAATGCCATCTTGGATATTACGTCAGTTGTGACGTAGCAATAGTCAAACATTGTGCGGCGCTTTGTCCTTGTTGACCTGTTTGACCTCTGTGAAGACAATTTCTAACACTCCTGATAGCTGAAATGAGGTGAACTGTCGTCCGGTTAGGCTCGATTTCTGCCACTCTCTCGCGTCCGTTCTTTTTCGTTCCTCCCCGGGGAGGAGCGTGGGCCCCGGTTCCCGAAGTACGGCTAGAAATCGAGCCTATCGTGTGGTTGAAAGTCAAAATACATACTAAAATTCAAAAGGAAAACGTGTAAGCCTCCACAAGCTACCGGAAAGTGAAATATTAAAGATAAGTTAGCCGGCGAAAATTATTAGGGACTTTAAGATACCTGGACGGCTGTTTCATAGGACGGGTGACCGGAAGTAATTTTACACGTGTAGACTGTATTGCGCATGTCTGCACAACACGTGTTGCCGTCCAGTTGTTGTCGAGGACTTCAGAATGGCAGATATTAGATCTGAGCCCGCGTAAAAGCGGTTTTGTTTAAAGATGCACGCAATCGAGGCACTTGGGTCACAGGCTTGGTAAATTCTCAAAGGTATCACTGTATATTTCAAAACAACTCGCATTTTACGCTTTTTTTTACCTTTCTCGACAATCTGAAGCATTCAAAAGGCAAAGATAGCAATGGTTAGACATTGTATTGCATTCGGATGCATCAACCGGAGCGGTAACCCACATTGCAAGCATCTTTCGTGGCATTCACTGCCACTGAACATAGTTAGTAGAGGTAGTCTCCTCTACTAACTATGCACTGATTAACAACTCACGCCAGTGAGTAAAAATTCCTTTTAATGCAGTGAACATTTTGAAAAGGAATGGTTTTCCAAGTCATATGCTGGCCGGAAAGTCATCATCAATCGAACGTCTTCCTTCGGAGCCTTTCTTTTGGTTTTCTGTTCGGAGAAACTGAATATTGTCGGAACTGAGTCTGACAGCCTTACTTTTCAAAATGTTCACTCTATAAAAGGAATTTTTACTTACGGGCGTGTTTTCCCGTTTGATCTTGACTAGCCAAGTCGCCAGAAGTTTCTTGTTCAGTTGCAGCGAATGCCACGAAAGATGCTTGCAATGTGGTTTATCGCTCCAGTTGTTGCATCCTAATGCAATACAAGGTGTAACCATTGCTATCTTTGCCTTTTGAATGCTCGGGATTTTCGATAAAATTAAAAAAATACCGGAAAATGCGAGTTGTTATGAAAAATACAGTGATACCTTTGAGAATTTACAAAGCCTTTAGCCCAAGTGCCTCGATTCCATGCACCTTTGAACAAAACCGCTTTCACGCGGGCTCAGATCTAATATCTGCCATTGGAGTTTTGCCGTCCACAAGTGAACGTAAGCACATTTGACGAGCATTTCTTTTAAAATTCATTATTTTTCAAATGACAAGGCTGTCCTTACTGTTATTTCTTGTTTTGATAAACAAAAGTTAAAAAATTGAAGTGTAAAATACCGTCGCAAATGAGTGTTTGTTTGCTGTCCTTCGCAGTGATGGTGAATATGTCAACTAAACTTGAATGAAATTGAATTTTCTGGCTTTTTTCCAGAATTATTTTGCCCACTCCATGTGTCACGTAAATTACTGCTATTCACCATAAATGTTCAGCCATAAGTTAAATTCTTCGTACTCGTAGTAAGGCAGCTCTAAATTAACTGACTTATTAGCTTCGTAAAGAAACAGGAACTCTTCGTCGGTCAGTAGCTTTTCTGCGTAAGCAATAACAGTCATTTCGTGAGTCTTTTTAAAAGATACCATGATTTACGAACAGTGCTAGAAACTTCAGGCTCGCTGCCGTCCTCCGTTCAAACAACCCGCTCCTTAACGTAGAAAGTTTCTCGCCAAGAACGTCGGTTTCGGCCCAGTCCTCCGCGCCTAATATTACCGTCCTCGAGGTCAGCCGTCCAGGCATCTTAAAGTCCCTAATAGGGAGCTTTAGCAACGACGACGGCTACGGCAACGAGAACGGCAGAAAATAATAGGTTTAATGAGCAAAAACAATCGCCCTGCACGTGCGTTTAACATTTTGGCCCATTTCTTTGCCGTTCTCGGCAAAACAACAACGTGAAATAACCAAACTTTAGGTTTTCTCGTTAAAAAAGCGCATGACGGTTAATTTTTATTTCTTTCTCCTTACTTTAACGCCGTTCGTAGTGATATAGTCCCTGAATAGTTCGCCAGCATTTTCCAAGTAAAACACATCGGAATAACCTCGAAAGAGTTACAAAAACGAAAAGTTAGATTTCGACACGACGTTTTCGTTGCCGTCGCCGTCGTCGTTGCTAAAGCTCCCTATTAACTCGCGAGGACGTTTGGCAAACTCTGCAAAACCTCAGAACTGCGGCAACGAAGACTTCCAGCAAGATATACAGGCATGTAAATCTTTTTCTTGTTGTAAGCGAATAAATTGAAACTCGAAATGGTGGCATACCGTATGTGGTGAATTCTCAGTCGCCACCCTTGACCAAAGCCGATTTCCAACATCGTGCGCTTTTCCAAGCAGGGTATAAACATATCTTGTCTTTCCTAAGTCTGTTATGAGTCCACCCATCCTCGGAGACCCAGGGGCTGTGGGTCGATTTCAAGTTAGGGCATGAAGAGCCCCTGGGGACATTGTCTTACAAGACTAGTTCCAAACGATCGCAGTCGTTCTGCCATCTGATTGGTGCCACAAAATCTTTGTGTTTTTCTGCCCAATCAGAGTGAAGTGTGCTTTAGAGTCCTTTCGTGTGTTTTCACACGGACATATACTAGTAGCTCAGTTGCTCACTATGTTTGTTCGGACCGTGCGACGGAGATTCGCTTGAGGTGAAAAGTTTCAGTCTCAGCACACAATGTAAGAGAAATCGATCAGATTGTCCGCGAAAATCTTACCGGAAATTATACTAAATACTTTCGCAGGTATCACTAGAGAACGTGTTTTAAAGTTTGCGAGGTTTGTATACAACACGATGGTTGCAGTCATTGATATGTCGCTTTAAACGTTGAACGAGATTTAAAAGCTTAAATCTTTCTAGATTTTTTGCATAATTTGCTGAGACTTTGCCAATCCAGTGAAGTGATTTCGTCGCACGGGCTACGCAGGTATGTCGAGCAACTGGCGCTTTCGCCTACGTAGCTTTCTGCTTTCTGCTTTCAGTGCGCGCCAAAATCTAATCTTAGTAGTAAAGTCGTTCACAATACGGCAGAGAACGTTAAGTTCGTTGACGACCTCCAGCAAGTGCTAACTGAGAAAGCTTAGCTGTGTTTCCGGTTAGCTAAGTAAAATCTGAACAAAAACTTATTAACGAGAACATCGTGGGAAGGAGAGATGTTTTCGGGCAGTTACCGAGGGAGTTTGGAAAGAGTTTATTCTTTCAACTGCTGTCTAGAGTGTTGAAATTCTTGAGCTAGGAAGGCCTCAGATTCTCTTCTAGTCCCTTGGTCATTGTCATTTCACCTCTTCTGTCGATTGTCGAAGACCAAGTTAAATAATAATTGATCATTGGAAATCGATCCGATGCTGTTTTCAATGGGAAAAACAAAACCAAAGACCAAGAAATATTGGATGGAAAGGGCGGGTTTGCTTTATTGCAAATGTCAGCTTAGTAGTACAGGGTCATCTACCCACATCTAATAAGCAAAAGTTTCCACGCTTAGCTTTTCTCTTTTTTCAAGCGAAGATGATATTTGATTTTGGCACGCACAGAAAGTTGCGCAAGTACCAGTTGCTCGACATACCTGCGTGGTCCGTGCGACGAAATAACTTCACGGATTGGCAAAGTTTCAGTCACAGCAAATTATGCATAAAATCTAGAAAGATTTAAGCTTTAAGTCTCGTTTAACGTTTAAACCGACATATCAATGACTGCAACCATCGTGTTTTATACAAACCTCGCAAACTTTAAAACACGTTCTCTAGTGATACCTGCGAAAGTATTCAGTATAATTTCCGGTAAGATTTTCGCATACAATCTGATCGATTTCTCTTACATTGTGTGCTGAGACTGAAACTTTTCACCTCAAGCGAATCTCCGTCGCACGGTCCGAACAAACATAGTGAGCAACTGAGCTACTAGTATATCTCCGTGTTAAAACACACGAAAGGACTCTAAAGCACACTTCACTCTGATTGGGCAGAAAAACACAAAGATTTTGTGGCACCAATCAGATGGCAGAACGACTGCGATCGTTTGGAACTAGTCTTGTAAGACAATGTCCCCAGGGGCTCTTCATGCCCTAACTTGAAATCGACCTACAGCCCCTGGGTCTCCGAGGATGGAGTCCACCGAGTAAATTTTCTTTACCCAACCAGTCGCATTCTCCTACGAACAAAAACTAAATGACATTGCCTGCAAATAATCAAGACAGACACGTTTGCGACAAATACAAATTATCCTTCGTTAGGCAGGCGCCCATATTTCACTCTGTCATATCGATTGGACACGATAAAAATAATATGAAAATATTTTAAGTCTTCTAACCAACTGCTTGACGTAATTATGCAGTGCTTATGCTTTCAGAATTAAATCGAAAGTTTCATTTTAGCTTCAGTCGTATTGATGTAATTTCTAATGTTAACACTGACTGTATGGCAGAGGCGACTTTCTGGCGCATGTGGAAAATAACACAGCTCTACCTCTCACAAGTCGCTATGTTTCAAACACTTCAGAATGAAAAATGCTGCGTTGAGGCTAATTCTAAGCAATAAAGATAATAAGACCATTCCAAATTAAAGGTGAATGCTGAAACAAAACAAAATTTGATTCGTAACAATTAACTTCTGCCTTTTGTCTGCGTTAATTTTGGTAACTAAATGTTTCTAATCAATTTTTTCGCTATTTACGAAGAATGATCTTCAAGTCTATCATTTCTAACTTGTTGCATACCAACTGGGGCTGATTTTGTTTCCACATGGCTCGTGTTTAGTTATACACCGAAGCTGGGTTCCTGTAACTGCAAAAATAATTCGTCTCATTCCGAGTAGCAATGTGAAATGAATCCGTCGCGGGCACTGCGGTCTTCTTTAGCAAAATAACTATCACTCCACAGCTTGGATTTGTTCGAGGAAAAATCCTTCACCTTTGAAATTGCGACGGTGAGTTTCCTAGTACATTTAATTCTTTGGAGGATACTTTCTCATTTTCCGTAGGTTTCTCTGGACAGTCACCGCAAGAGAACCACTCGCGATTTCCAAGACGTGAGCGACTGAGCGCGCTGACGTTTCTTTTTGAAACTTATTTTCCTGACTTTCTCTCTCTTTCTCCTCAACAAAGGTATCTCCTTTCCCTGAAGACGAGCCATGTTTCGTTTGAGACATAAATAGATGTATTACACCCTCTCGGCTGGATTAAAATCCAAGTCGAGAATTTATTAAGTAGCGCTCTCCTCGCCGCTGTTTTCCTTGTTTACGTCCACTTCAGCAGCGATGTAATTTAGCATGCTTGACTATTGCTACGTCATAGTTTCGTCATAACAAAGATGGCGGATCTCAATTTAAAAATGCCGACTTTTGAAACGGAATTGTTCGCAACTAAAACGCTTTTAGCTCAAATGAATCCAGTTCGGACAATGCAAGCAAGGAAGTTTTGATACAGGTAAACTTTTTCTAGACCGTACTTTCCCTTTAACGACGCACTGATTTATTCACGAACGTAGAGGAGAATTCGCAAAGTACTCCATGCAGATTTTTCACTTTTCCCTTTCGCTAGTTGCTGTTAATATTATTTGGCAGGCTGCATGTGCAATCTACACTTTTGGTGATGGAGAAGAATTGGGGAAACGAGTCTGTCTTTTTGTATTTTAATTCGGGCCTCCGCATATCGTGTACGCCATTTTTTTGCAAATCCACTTTTTCATTACTTTCCACTGCCTGAGAACATGGAACAGGCTATAGATAACAGGAAGTTTAACAAAACGAAACTCACCATAGTACATTAGATTGTTACCAATATCCACACATTCCGACATATCTTTCTGTCGTTACTTCCACAGCACTGATTAAAAGGGCTAATGGCGTTCACATCAGCCAGGAGGTATATTTATTGGTCCATTGCAGCGATCCTTTTTACCTTGTTACTCTTATCGCTTCGTGTATTCACTCCATCAAAGCACAGGTGAGTTTTAGAATAAAGAAGTCCTTGATTGCTTGGTGGAAGCCGTGGCTACACCTATGTCACACTTGTACCAAATTTCAAATCAAAATGTAATTGTGGTGAAATCAGTATTGAAAGATTTTTCTGATGACTGCCTGTTCTAGTCCAAAAGTTTTAGTCAAGTTCTTAAAGTGCCCCTGAGATCAAAATTTTCGTATGTCATTTTTTTTTTTATTTTCGTGTTCACTGTGTCTCCTTCACCAACTCTGCCAAATTCCAGTCTAGACTGAGCACCAGAAATATCTTTTTTCGGGCCGTTAAGTTCACGATTTTTCGTCCGCTATAGGTACTTTAAGCAAACCCCGACGGCTACGGCAACGAGAACATGGAAAAACAATAGATCTAATTGGCAGAACAGTAGCCCAGCACGTGGGTATTAAAACTTTGTACATTTCTTAGCCGTTCTTTGCGAAACAACAACGTGAGATCACCAAAATTTGCGTCGTCTGCGAAGCGAAACCGCGGCGGCAAATTATTTTAATTTACATTTGGAACTCCACGCTACTTTTATGCGTTATGTTAAGTTTGACTTCTGGCGCCCTATGAGACGGTAAACATATGCAGCCACTTTCGAAATTCTAACTAAAAGTATAAACTCATTTTTTAATCGACGTCTTCCGTGGCGTTGCCGTCCTGACTGCTTAAAGTCCCTAATAAAATTATTTGATCATGTTCTGGAAGTTGATCGCAGGACTCAGAGGAAGTGACGTCAAAAGCTCAACGCGAAAATCTCACATGACAAAATGTCAAGCAAACATAACAGAGTGCCTTACTCTATTCTTACAAAAACTAAACAAAAATGACGAGGCATCGATGCGTAATTCAAAGTTGAAGTAATCGTGCAGACCATGCTGCAGGTATTTCTCTGCATCGGAGCCTTGCAAATAGATCAGAGCGGGAAAAACGGATGCAAGTAAACTTCAATCCTGCAGAAATATTTGTGATCTACTCCGGACACGTCTCGGAGGACTGTTTCGAGAGATCTGTGTACTCTGAAGGATCTAGGCGAGGAATTCTGTCGGGTTCAGTGCCTCCCGTTCAAGAGAAGGGACAAGAAAAACCGTCCTCAGTGCGATCTCGACGAAAGCGAATGCTACGAACCTCCACGGGTTTTGTCACCTTTACATTTGAGCTGAAAAATATCCACCTTTAACAACTCTCTGGCAGAATACTTACACAAAGGAAATACTCGGTGAACATTGTAAATAAGAATGATAAAATAGCCGAATTGAGGATTGAGATTTCTGACCTCAAAGGGCTCACTTTTATACAAAAGAGATGAAAAATATAATTGCGTGCTTTGACTCTAAAAAAAGCTGGCTTTAATATCAGCGAAAGCAGAACAAACAGCCCAAGACACAGAGCGTAGAAACACTTTAAAATGTAGGCTTGCAACCAAAAAACCGAGAAAATGAAAATTTCTAAGCGAACCTCTCAAACTATCAACCATCTGACAGCCAAGTCAGCGTGCTATCAAAGGGTCCTGACAAACGAATGTAAAATCAGGTCAACTTTTGCGAGATTTATTCGCAAGACAAAAGCGCCTCCGTTTCACGGACAAAACAAAGAACCACTTCTGTTTCATATCAAACTGAATGCCACCGGTTCAGTCTTCTATCGCCGTTCAGAGCTACTTGGAAAATTGTTATAACGCTACTTGCAGACTGCATCTAAGCCAAAAAATACTTTGTGACGCAATGAGGTCACGGCTCTAAAAGAGTTGAAACAAACTCTGCTTTAAACCTCACCGAAGTAACACAACAATAGTCATCATGAATAAGACAGAAAAAACAAAAGAGGCCAAACTGCAACTCAACAACAGAGTTCACTTTGAACCTCTCAAACCACTGATAGTAAAACACACGCAAATTACTCTGGCATCTTGGGCAAACACGTTGATGGCTTGGAAATGGCTTTCACAAATTCCCAATATCTGCCTTCGGATACACAATCAGCCATAACCGAAAACTAATTTTACTAATCACCATATCATTTCTTACAAAAAAGGAAAATCCCTTACGACAAGCAAAAATACAGTTCGTAGGCGATAAAGCGATGCGACCACAAAAGCCACTTGGGGAGTCCGTGCCGTTCTGTGTTTATCTTTATTCGGATAGCAAAAATTCATCGTTTGTCGGCGCAAAACTATCCACAGAAGCTTCAGATGATTTCTGGGACAATTCATCATCAAACAAAGTCGACATTTCCCGACTGAAAACGAAACAGTTCTCAAAAAAGTAATATGTGTGACTCTCTGTGCAGCGAACAAAGAGAGTTGTAACAAAGCAAAGCATAAGTTTGTTGAGCCTTTTCTGCTGTACAATTGCGGGCTCGGCTAGAACATGTTTTCAGCAATTTGAAGCGCTAAACATTGGTCATGGAAGGTTTGTTTTGAGTTTCGAATAGCAAAAAGGGTCTTAAGTTGACCCAATAAAACATTATGTAAACAATTTAGGCCAAAGTAAAACGGTTAATTTTCGTCTCAGGGGTACTTTAATAATGCTTTACATGATAGCAATGCTCAAATACCCACTATCAGCCACACCCCGTTATTTCCGCTATTAACACTAAACGTGTTACCTCTTCAGATTTTTACAACCCTCACCTAAAGCTGCGAAAAACCAGGAGGAAATAAGGACGTGTTTATGTAATAACATAACAAAGGAGAGAGGGACTACAACAAAAGAGAGTGAAAATACTAAGGCAAATGTAAAAACAACTGAATCAACCTGGCTGAGGGATTCCTTTGGAAAGGAGCTTCACGTAATCCACTCCCAACTGAGATTCCTCTTAGATCATAAAAGTATACCCTCACCAGAACTTGTAAACAAAGTTGGAGAACTTGCAAAACGCCTTGATGCTAAATCAGAACCACCAACTACAAATAGCGACATGAACAACAAAAGTTTGGATGTGTGTCCAGAAGAATATAGAGGAAACAAAATTGGTTACCCGTTCTATGCCAAAGGCTGGTTTCTCACCAACTGTACCAATGCCAAACCCCTGAGAGCTGTGATAAGTATTTTAATAAATACCGTTGCATATCCTCAGGAAGATGAGAAACACATTCGCAATGTATTAAAAGGTATCAATGATACCTACCCAACAGTTCAAGTTCATGTAGCAACTCGTAGTAACGATATCGTGGAAATGGTCCAAAAGTACGAAAACATTGACGTGGTTAAAGTCGATGATACAAAAGAAGCAACAGTTTGGAACACACTCAAAGGTAAAGCCTCCACTTCGTATGTACTGGTAGCACGTGATGTGGTTCACTTCTCATGGCTCACTCAAATAGAGCGACAAATTCGTGTGGTTAGTCAGATACCAAATGTAAAAGTTGCTGGGGGAGCATTTCGGAATATTTCAGGTCACTGGAAAGCTGGATGCGTGCAAACCAAAGTACGAAACTATGTTCTAGAATATCAAGAAGGTTATTTTCACTCACAAAATGCGTGTATGTTTTGTGATTATCTGCAGGGACCTTTTTTAGCTAAAGCAGAATTTTTTAAGCTTGACGAAAGTCTTCCAAACGAAGTGATATTTGAAGACTGGTTCTTGCGCATTAGAGAGGATGGCCACCAAGTTATGACCTGCCCAGATTCTATGTATTTCGCATCAGATTACACTTCGTATTCCAAGAGCACTAAAAAGGATGTTTGGACACCTTTGGCGAAAAAGTGGGGCATTAATCGGGTACTGTTGCCCCAGGGGGTCAAACATTCATTCTCTTGCGACGAAATTGGTGTCACGTGCAAAGCAACACACGAACTACTTCCAATTTGTTGCTTGGAAGAGTATGCA